>NW_017308085.1:0-50599 GCF_000935625.1 Nanorana parkeri | reverse complement strand
ATACCAGACCCTTAAGGTCTGGTAGGAATTTTAAAGGGGAACCCCAGCCCCAAAAAAAGGGGGGGGAAAACGTGGGGTCCCCCCTAACAGTCCTACCAGACCCTTGATCTGAGCACAGGCCCGGCAGGGCAGGAAAGGGGGGGGGACAATCGAGCACCCCCCCCTGCGCCTTACCAGGCCACGTGCCCTTGGCATTGGGAGGGTGTCCCCGTGCCGATGGGGACAAGGGCCTCTTCCCCACAACCCTGACCCGGTGGTTGTGGGGGTCTGCGGGCAAGGGGGCTTATTTGCATCGGGGTACCCCTTTAAATAAGGGGGCACCCAGATGCCGCCCCCCCCCTTTTGAATGAGTAAGGGGTACTTGTACCCCTACCCATTCACTAAAGAGTTAAATCAAATAGTTAGTAAAAAGTCCAGACTTTTGACAAAATCCTTTAATTGAAAAAAACAAACAGTCAATTTTTGACTATTCCTTTAATAAAAAAATGAAAAAAAAGTCAGGATCAGGAGTCAGGATCAGGATGCAGCACCCCGCCGACCCGCCGAAATAAAAAAAGGTTCCGCCGCAGACGACCACCCGAATCTGACGAAAACTAACAGAAATGACATTCAGTTTGAAAGTCAACAGATGGGCGGAGCGAGCCATGACGCCACGGCTCGCTCCGCCCATTTGACATCCTCAGCTGTCAACTGCTACATATTGCAGTCATATATATCAAATGCTTCTATGGCTAAAGTACAGAGGCTATAGAGTAGTGGTTAGAGGTACAGGCTTGCCATTGCTAAGGTTCCAGGTTCAATTCCAGGGAAAGTCAAGTTTAAAGTTTTTTTTTTTTTCCTTTTGAATTGGCATTCTCCTAACATTTCTACCAGACCTAAAGGGTCTGGTATGAATTGGGGTGGAACCTCAGGTTTTTTTTTTTATATATATCATATGCTTCTATGCTTACAGTATAGAGGCTATAGTGTAGTGGTTAGAGGTACAGGCTTGCCATTGATTGCCATTGTGAAGTTCACTGGTTCAAGTCCAGCCATGGGAGAGTAAAGTTTTTTTGTTCTTTTTTCATAAACGAATTTCGGCAGGACTACCGCTAACGAATTTCGTCCGAAACTAATTTAATTTCGGACCCGAAAAACGAAACTAAACTAAACAAATTTTTTGCTGGTGCACATGTCTAATAATGAGCACAATTTTATCTACAATTCTTTATTCTTCAAATACACAGCTGGTGCAATGCCTCGAACATAGAGGATTTTTTTAAAAAGCAGAACAAAAGTCCACATCATAGTGGGTGGACGCTTGGCATAATGTTCCATACTCGCAAAATTTGGCACTTGTACCTGTTGTCAAATTACCCTCCTCCAATGATGCAACATCTCCCTTGATGCTTCATCACTGCCACTGACATATTATCCTAGTCTTCTATCAGGTGCGGCTTCTTCAGCCATAATAATTGCCCCCAAATGATGGAACTCCCAGTCATGTTCACAGGAGTTCATTTATTTTGGCACCACAGGCTTGCAGAGAATGTACACTGGTTTGTGCACTTTAAGGAAAGTTGCTTGCAGGTAAGACAGAAAATGTTATGGCAAAAGAAACATACAGAAGTTGATTGCCATGTTTGGTGAGACCCAAACACAGCATATTAGCACAAACACCTCATACCAATTGCCAAGCACAGTGGTAGAGTGCTGATGATCTGGGCTTGTTTTGCAGCTACAGGACATGGGCACCTTGCAGTCATTGAGTCGACTGTGAACTCCTCTGTGTATCAAAAAGTATTCTAGAGTCAAATGTTAGGCCATCTGTCTGACAGCTAAAGCTTAGCTGAAATTGTGTCATGCAACAGGACAATGATCCCAAAATTCACACCAGTGAATCTACAACCGAATGGCTGAGAAAGAAAAGAATCAAGGTGTTGCAATGGCCTAGTCAAAGTCCAGATTTCAACCTTACTGAAATGCTGTGGCAGTGTGGCAGAGAGCTGTGCATAAACAAATTCTCGCAAACCTTAATGAACGTTGAAAAAAAGAGTAGGCCAAAATTTCCCCACAATGATGTGAGAGACTGATAAGTCATACAGAAAACAATCTCTTCGAGTTATTGCTGCTAAAGTGGTTCTACAAGCGATTAAATCATAAGGTGTACTTTGTTTTTCACACATGGCTTCTTCATTTTGACTTTATATTTGTAAAATAAATAATGACACAGTGTAATATGTCATGTGTTGTTGATCATTTGATGTTGTTTTTTTATATAATTTTAAGACTTTCTTGGAGGCTAGATGATTTTAATTATGTCCTGTTGCTTCGTTCCGGGCCGTTTTTGGTTAAAAAAACATTTGTTTAAAGTTTAAAATAGGCTTTTAGTGCATTCCAGGGCATTTGCATGCATTTCTGATGCGTTTTTTTTTTTTTTTTACATGCTCTGGAACTGAACGCTGCATTGTGAACTAGAGCCCAAAATACCATTGGAATACATTGGATGCAGTTTTGATCCGGTCTGTAACTGCTCTGCTCTGCTCCTGGAACGCACTTTGGTGTGAACAAGGCCTAAAAGTTTCAACAAGCTTCTTTTTTTCTTTGTTGTTCTACGTAGCAGTGATGTGGCACACCCTAAAAGGGTAAGATTTCTTGGAATCTAAAAGTATGTTTGTAGATTCAGTAACAATTATAAACCTGCTACACTTACAACAACAAAAAATAAACATGAGATAGCCTTTACAGTTTCAATGGTAGAAACAGCTGCAAAATACCTGTGTTAGTCTTCAAATTGATATCTGTATCCTTGTGTAGACTCGGATGCAAAGGCTGTACATGGGACCTTGGCTTCTACTCAAATAGAGTTTAAGCACTTCTCCCCCGAACAATAAACCCCACCCCTTTAATTGACTGATACCTTATACAAATTTTGGCATTTGACACATTATTGGAAAAGGGGAGGCTAAGCGTTGGGAGAGGGCAGAGCGTAATCTCAGATTGGGCTGAAGCCAAGGCCTCATGGACATTCTGCTCATGGACATTAAAAGGTTCTGTATTTCTACACTGATGTTACTGTATAAACATTTTAGACCAGATACATTTGCTTTGAGGTATCAATTACATACATACCTCCTCACAAGTGTCTTTAAAGTTTTTTTCTTAATACTAATATTTGCAAACTTGAACCTTCTGAATTTGAGTTTTGTTTTGTTCCGTGTGCTGAAATTCCCCATGGGTATAGATTTGTGTATATAGAATCTGATTTTATCTGTTTCTTGGAGTTTTACAATCTGAAACCTTCCTCTGGATGTTGACTGCATGTTCTATTGACTTAGACCACTATCTGTCTGAGACTGAATTGACAAAATGGTTAAAAGTCCTACATTTAGACAATTATAGATACAAAAAAGCATATAAATTCAAGGTTAAGGGGCTACCAAAAATCAGCCTGTCAGCAAAAGTATTCTACCAAACTTCAGGAAATAGAGAATACTTGATGTAACACACACTAAAATAAACATTATTTAACCACCTATATTTAGATTCCTTAAAATATGTTTTTGTTAAGGAAAACATTATATGGGATACAGTGAATGAAAAGAATACTTCTTGGTGTTATGTTCTTATCATTATTATGATGTTTCCATCCCTTTTAGAGTAGACATTCAGTTAATGACAAACTACATTGATTAATTGAACTTTTAATGAAGCTAGAAATAGAATATGATAATGCTTAGATTGTAACAAGAAATTTAAGAATGCATGTGATATTGAAATCTTTATTTAACATCAATAGTCTGTCTTCTAGTTTATGACCCAGCTGACAGATGTACAACCCATGTGTAAATAATATGCAGTCTACAGGCTTAGTCAAGGTAATGCTACGAATCACAAAAAGGTAGTTTAGGAATTTGAAATCACAAATGGCTTAGTCTAAGCATACAGGTGTAAAGCCGCAGCTAGAAAGGAAAATAAATATCTACTGGTTGTTCAGGCAAGTAAGTTTTGAACCAATCTTACCAAAGCTTTGGATTCTATCTGCCATCTGCCCACAATGGAAATTACAAACCTCATTTGAGAAACTTAGTTCCAAACTTACATCCGATATAAGGCAAAAGAGATATTGCTCACAAGCAGAGTATATGCTTAAATGGAGCATGAAAAGTAACTCACAATTGGTGGGGACAAATATGCTTACTTGGCACATTGAAGAAGGTCCAGTTTTAACAGCTATACAACAGATCCAAAAACATGGCACTACCTGGTTTTATGCTTACCTGCCTCATCAACATGAAGATCCAGTTCTCTTTCTTATTTGTAGAAGTGGAAAGCTTGCATGCTGTTTCATAGGCCCTTTCCAGGTATGATGCTGTGTGTGGGACTGCACACAATTACCTACTGTGCCAGTATTTCCAGTTTCTAGATAAATAACTGACTTTTCAAAGGAGGCAGTGCGGTGTTAGCTTAAAGGTAATACGTTTTTGTATAATTCTCAAAAAAACTAAATTGGACAGCAGCAGAACATTTTTAATGAGGGAGAAATGGCTGAAAGGTACTAGACACAAAGGGGTTGATTTACTAACCTTATAAACACGCCGTGAACAAGTATACACCTCTGTAGTGTGTTCCCTCCCAGCATGATCTATTGGTGGAATCTAGACACCTTTTGTAGTGTGTACACACCCAGCAGGTGTGTTGTGCAAAGCCCTGCATGAATTGCAAGGTGATGTTGTGTAAATTAGCTCTATGTTGTGTTGCTTGCGTTGATGAATGCAAGAATGTAAATGCATGAGCTAACCATTTTTGTCTAAACTGTGAAGCAGCATTATATATGCATCATGTGCATGATTTTTCCATATATGGCATTAGTGGAAATATGCTTTTAGAGACTTGCATGCCGCTATTAGAGTGGCGTGTAGCCCATGGCGCATGCTACATGACGCGCACGTACGTAAATACATAAAAACGCGCCATAACGGCGTGAAAATGTGACACATTGCTCGTTTTTGGTTGATAAATACGTTTTGCTGTGTAAAAATGCACACGCACCTGGTGCCTGCGTGTGTTTAGGTTAGTAAATCACCCCCAAAATGTCTGTACATTGTTTATGCTGTCATATACTTTTTTCCACCTCATCTCTCAAACATTTGGCATGCCACCATACCCTCCCCTTGCCTCTCCTGCAAAAACTGCCCATTGCCACACTTTCTACACTTTTCCCTTGCACAAACTTCCCACTCTCATATCATTTGCATTCCTTCCTTGCACATGTTGCCTGCAGTCATAATTTTAGAACTCCTCTCCTGCATATACGGTCCACTCTCATACCCTCCACACTCCTCTCCAGCACATTCTGCAAACTTTTATACCCTCTAAACTCCTACCCTGCACATACTACTGCTGCTATACCCCACACATACTGCTGCTGCCATACCCTTCACATGTATCCCTTGTATCCAACCCTTATTTGCTACATCTCTCATTTTGATCCTAGTAGCCTGTGGACTACGTTTCAACCAATACAGCACCTCTACCATTTAACAAGTCACTCATAGACACTTTTATTTTTTCCCACAGACACCAACTATCTTTTTCCTGCTGCAGAGATAAAAGCTAATTAAAACCATTAGGACCTATGCTGAATACAAGAGAAGTTGCAGTGCAACTGCGCTGAATGTATCTTGGTGCTTGCTAGCTGATGCCCATTATTCTGTATTCTCATGCACTGTTGATGCCACAGCATTGGGAGAGTGTTTAGCTAATACCTGCATTATCATTAGTAAAACTGACTGGGGAGAGGAGTCTAGATGCACAATTTATTTTAAAAAACTTAGTTATAATTTGAAGTGTAACTCTAATTGTGTTGGAAAAAAACCCCAAAGAATCTGCCTTTTCTGTCTAGGATTTATAGGATTTTAGCAAACCTTTTTTTTCTTTTTAACATACATCATACCTCTCTGTTCTGAAGAAACTGATTTTTGTTTCACTTGTTTGCACTTTTCAAACTTAATGGCAGGGTCCATTTTTATTATAATTGCCTTGTGCAATGTGTGCTGCATCCTTACAGTTGAGGATATGCCATAGAAGGTATCTCAACAAAACATGAAACTCTTTTTGAGGGAATGTGTGATGTTTTACTTGAATCTTAGTGCTGATGTCTGAGAAAAACAGTGAACCAATCTCACAAACAGGAAATTAGATTTCTGGGTACATTTTATACTCCAACTATATACAGAATACCTCCAGGTTTCCATATGGCAGGAAAGTGACATTTAAATTTTCTTGATAGTTTTGAAACTTTCAGGATTTGCAGACTCAAGTAGAAATGTAATTTTTAATAACACTAAATCAAGAACTGGCATGTGTAGCAATTATTTTTGTTTTAGCATGCTTTTTGTTAAAATTACATTTCCCTTTAAGACTTTATAATATGCAACTCATGCATATCTCGTGTAAAGTTAAATAGCAACATTCTTTGCTAATGTGTAAATGTTCCATTTTAGTGCTGTCAAAAAAAATAGCTTTTTACCATTTATACTTTAACAGTGTCACACATATGTTGATGTGGTCTTTGTTCCCTTTCAGGTGAAATTTAGGCTATTTGCCAAACTTAAATGCAGAATTGCAAATTATTCCCACTGTCCTCTAATGTTTTCATAAAGAATTCCCTTCAGAAAAAGGTATTTTTTAATTGTTTGAGCAATGACATTTCAAAGAAGTGGATGAATACAGATCGTTTCAGGGGCTGTAGGGAATCTGTAAAGGACAGAGGGATTTACGAAGATAAACAGCAAATATTTCTTCTGTAATATTTTGTCATACTTGTGTTGGGGGTGAATATACAAAAATCTACATTTCTTATAAAATGCAAAAAACTATTGTAAGCTATTTTGAAATCACCCAGCAGTTATGTTATTTAATGTTAAACGGTCTTTTTGTAAATTCCAAGCATGCATCTCAGCACTTGGGCATCCTCTGAATAGGCATTTTTGTGTTATGATTATATTTAATATATTACATACCAAAAATGACTCATCATTTAATAATGGTTATTTCTTCTAATTAATTGCTAAATACTCTGATTTGTAGGGCATCATGCAATGTTACATTTTAAAAGTAGCATACAGCTGGGGGTTCAGATACACTATATTGCCAAAAGTATTGGGGCGCCTGTCTTTACACACACATGAACTTTAATGGCATCCCAGCCTTAGTCCATAGTGTTCAATATTGAGTTGGTCCCCCCTTTGCAGCTGTAACAGCTTCAAGTCTTCTGGAAAGGCTGTCCACAAGGTTTAGGAGTGTGTTTATGAGAATGTTTGCCCATTCTTCCAGAAGCGCATTTGTGAGGTCATGTTGGATGAGAAGGCCTGGCTCGCAGTCTCCGCTCTAATCCATCCCAAAGGTGTTCTATCGGGTTGAGGTCAGGAAACTGTTCAGGCCAGTCAAGTTCCTCCACCCCAAACTTGCTCATCCATATCTTCACGGACCTTGCTTTGTGCACTGGTGCACAGTCATGTTGGAACAGGAAGGGGCCATCCCCTAAATTCAGATTTGTGTTATTTCGTTTTTCGGGATTCGGGTGTGAAAGTCAATTCGGATTCGGAATTCGGATTCGGACGAAATTCGGTAGCGGTAGTTCGAACGTTCGTTTCGTTCTCGTTTCTTATTCGTTTCGTTCGTTCGTTTGAGGGGGAAAAAATGTTTTTCTCCTTCTCTAATGTCACTTTGCTCCAACGAACGAAACGAATAAGAAACGAACATTCGAACTACCGCTACCGAATTTCGGAAACGGAAATTCGGATTTGTTTGCATTCGTTATGTCTGTAATTCGGAATTCGGATACATCCGAATGTCCGAATTTCCAAAAATTTGTCCGAATTTCGTTTCGGAACGAAACAAATCGCACATGTCTACTGAGCTCATCTCACTCCATTTTCAGCCCATGGTAATAGAAGAATATCCCATCAGGTTTGGCATCTTTTTGCAAAATGACGTTATTTAACCAAAATTGTCTTTATAATGTTGTTGCAGTGTGGAGCAAAACAAAAACAAATCTCTTCCTGTTCAGTGATTCGTTATCCAGACACTTTGGTAATTCCTGTTCTTGCAAGTATAAGAGTGCTCAAATAGTCTTGAGGGTACATGGCACATTCTCCTCATTCCTCCTCCCTAACTACTTCATGTCTGCTCCAATACGCACTGAGCAAAGGCTGCTGGGAACCCTAACTTTTATAGGGAGGGGCTGGCACATAGTAAAACCCCCATGATTGGACCTTCTAAGCCACATGATCATAGTTCATAGGCCAGGAAAGGCATCAATGGTAACTGTTTGCTATGGGCCCATTATTTTGATATTTTCTCAAACTGTAAACATCTTTGGTTCTGGTCAAACTCATGATTAACCTGCAAACTCGTGATTAACCTGATTCCCAAGCTCAACCCTGGGGACCTCATTACAGTCTTCAAAATCAACAATGGGGACCACAATATTCTGAATAAGTTGTTTTTACCAAGAGCAGTACTGAGGACATGCGGACACAAGAAGAGGTTAGAAGAAAGAAGAAGAGGTTCAATCTTAGATTGTGCAAGGTTTTTTTTTTACTGTGCGAGTAGTAAAAATGTGGAATTCCATTCTACAAGCAGTGGTATCCGCTGATAACATAGAAAAGTTCAAGAAACTGCTAGATGATTTTTTTCAGTCACTAAATATACAAGGATATGGGAAGTGTTAAATGCACATAAATACAAGCACACATATACACAGACACAGACACAGACACACTCACACACACTCACACACACACTCACACACACATTGAACTGGATGGACCTTGGTCTTTATTCAACCTCACCTACTATGTTACTATGTATGTTTCTACAGTATGTATGCCAACATGCTCTCTGGGGTCTGTAAACAGTTGTTGCTAAATTATCTATACCCCTGCCAGGCTTAATGAGTTATTTACAGCTTTCATGTAATTAGTTGTAATACAGTACAACTTCCTGCATGTTCAAGCTTCCATGAACGTATTTTGATGTCACCTTTTTGTAAATTATGCTTTTTTTCTGCACTGTCACATCTAGTAAACTAGCTATTTTCCTTACAATGGTATTTCTGGTTAATTTTATTATTGCTGTAAAGGTAATTGCATTTAAATAATTTAATTTTCATGACCTGGGCTAAACTGAATTAGGGAGACACTGGCCTAGAAATAACTTACATGTACCAAGCAATTTATTGTTTTGTGGCCAAAGCTTTACTATCAACACATAGCCATGGTATGTATATTTAAACTGCATAAACACAAATAACTTTTAATGCATGTTTAAAACATAACAATATTAGGAACAGTTATACTAGATTTTTGACAGTGTCCTCTTTTTGAATTAATTGCATCAGACCCGTACTAACCACAAGTCACATGCAGCTAGCTCATGTGGCACACCTTTCTGTGATGTCATACACTGAGAAACAATTATTCAAAACAACTTCTGTGAAACCAAACCTGGAACTCATGTAACTTAACATATTAGTGACTGCTTACAATTAATCAACCAATCACAAGACCCACAGTTTATATTCCACTTTCGTATGGCACTGTCAATAGTAGTCAATAAAAGAACGAATAGCAAAAGATGATATGGCCACAGTTAAGGTTCTTAAGTAGTACAAAAGGTTAGGATGGAAGGTCATTTTGACTGCCGACACTCTCCCAAACCATGAAAGTGTATAGGAGTTTTAACAGTGCAACAAGGACAAGAAACAAAGGGATATAGCTGACCACATACTGCATCTCATATGAAAAGGTAATGTTAACACCTAGATAGTGTATGGAAGTTGCACCAAATAAAGAGTGTCAAAGGTTCAATGGAGAGGACAAAAAGCACAAGGGATTAAGGGTATAAAGAGCCAGAAGTCATATCAAGAATGAATCCCCAAAGCCCCACCTATGCACCGCATACAGTATTTCATATAATCCCAGGAGATAGAGTTAAAAGCATGTTGTAGATCAAAAAGCAATTCAAACAAACCCAAAAAACAGGAATGCATTTAGAGTTGAAAATATGGATAAGATGTATAGTCTTAATATTATTGCCCACCTGTCTCTTTGGGACATATCCCACTTGGTCACTGTGTATTATTAAGGGTAAAAATCTGTAGTGGCTAAGATCGTAGTAAGTACTTAAATATCCACATTCAAGAGGGAAATTGGTCTGTAATTAATAGGGTCCAGGCTATCCTTACCTGGTTTTGAGACCATCAAAATATGTGACAAAAGTGAGGACGAGTGTAAGGCCTTTCCATGCTTAAGGATTTAAACAACAGCTAACTACTTTTTTTTACTTTTTCAAGTAATCTGTGGAAGTGCTATATTTCAAAAGATCTGATTTACTATTGGTTGGTAAAAAGTAGATGGTGTTTTAAGATTGTCCTGGAAAAGCTGAAGAAAATTAAAAGGGTTGGCAGTAATATGCCCTTGAGAGTCTCAGAACTTAATGGGAGCTTACTGGGTAGTAAATGCATTTAACTCCCTCAGTAGCTATACACAATTGTTTTAAAAGTTGTAAAAAAAAAAAAAAAACATTTCAAATTTTTTTTTACAATTAAAAACACAGTTGTTAAAAAAGTAAAAGCAAAGTTGTAAAAAGTTTCCAAAATGCTAAGGAGCCATTAAAAGTTCACTGCACCCTTAAAAACCGGGAAAAACCACCAGCATTCACCATTAACTCCTACACATTTCACCAAAATGCCAAGTTTCTCCAAAATGCCTCAATTTTGATGAAGCAAAAGCTCTTGATTTCACTCCTCCTTAAAGAATTCAAGGACTGTTTTAGCTTCTACCATCTAAAAGAGCAAGATTGGTTATACATAATACAGCTTTCAATCTTTTTTCTTGTTTTGTATTTTGTTTCATTGTTTGTTGTGTTCAACCTCTTGCAGCAACAAATTGGCAGTGACTATAATTAGCATTAGTGATTGTAGTGGTGATTAATCACAGCTACTAATTCACCCTTGTGATACAACCCTAAAGGTGCCCATACACTGCACGATTATCGTACGATAATCGTATGCGATCGGTTTTTCGTACGATAATCGAGCAGTGTGAACGGAGACGTGCGACCGTTTCTACTGTACGGTCGCACGTCTTCTGTCGAACCAGCATGTTCGAAAACCAGCCGGGAATCGTACGATTCTCGGCTGGTTAGAACGGTGCTCGGAAGATAAATGCTGAACGGGCCGGTGTGCGCACGCGCACACTGCCCGTTCAGCATTGCGGTCATCGGAAGCCCGCCCCTCAGGGGGGTGGGCTTGCGATGATCGAGAGTGCGATCTGCCTGTCCAAGATAGGCAGATTGTACGTTTTTTTAATCCCTTTACAACCATCGCAAGACTAAAGTCTTGCGATGGTTGTAGAGTGTATGGCCACCTTAAAAGACTACAGATGGATGTATGGGTGTCTGTGTAAGTAAAAATACTGATTCCATTCCTAAGAATTTCATATGACAGGCATTAGAAAAAGAGAACTTTTGGAAAAGGGATAGAAGGTTTTGGTTGTATAAGTGTTAAGTAACATGGCAATGAAAATGTTATTTGTTCAAGCACAGACAATTTCTATTGTATAATCATTTTATTTAATCTACCAAAAAATCAGAATAAGAGATTAGGATCAAATTATACAATGGTACAAAGAGGATTGCTATCGTTTATCAGCTGCAATACATTTTACTAGGAAATCAAAAGGTCTTCCTTGAAATCAAGATTCCAATGCATAATAATTTAATCTACCATTCTGTATTCTGTAAATAACCCAGTTGTTTAATTATTTTACCTATCGCATCTTTATCTGTGTGGCATTTAGACCAGTCACCCGATATAGAATAAAATATACAGAAAATTAATAGATAGGTCCATCTTTCTTCTAACTGGAAAAAGAAGTCCTGATTTACTAAAATGTGCATGTACTGCAGTGCCCTGATCATGCACTAACAAATTGCTTGCTCATGAAATGTACTATGTGCACTTGATTACATTGTACTGTACATGCTTCCTACAAGCAATGGTGTATTCTGGTTTGGGGCTGCCCTAGGCAAGACGAAACTAGGGCACCCCCCCCCCCACACTAAATCTGCAGGATCTCAGGGGAGCTGTGAAGGATCTGTAGTGGGCCCTGCCATAGAGCCCACCACAGATCCTGCAAAGCCCCTGAGACCCTGCAGAGCTCACCACAGATCATGTACACTCCCCTGAGACCCTGCTGACTGGTGCAGGATGTGTGGTGGGCTCTGCACAACATAGACCCCACCACAGATCCTGTACAGCCCACCCGAGACTCTCAGGTGGGCTGTGTCGAATCCATGCTGGGCTCTGCAGGGTCCCATTAGTAGCAGTGTGATCATCTTGCCTGATTCTTGGTCCCTGGCCTCCTCCACCGCTGGACTGGTGCTGCAGGTTCTGGCCTCCTCCGCAGCCCGACGACTCTTCGGTGACCCAGTTTTCTGTCAAGAATGCACCGGCTTCCTACAGCACGACGGCGCCCTGGCCCCATCCCTTCTGATCCAATGTTGCCCCGGCCTCGACTCTGCCCTCTTCTGCTTCTTTTCCTTGCCCCCTCCTGCTGCTCCGTCTCCTTTGCCTCTTCCACCTCCTCCACCGTCACCTCCTCGCCGCTTCCTCTGCCTCCGCGCCGACTCCATCCTTTGACTCCTCTACCACCGCCTCCTCCGCCCAGCTGCCTAACTGTTTTGGGGGTGGCATTTTTCACGCCCCCCTGAAATCTGCTGCCCAAGGCAAACACCTTGTTTGCCTTGTGGCAGATATGCCCCTGCCTACAAGAGCATAGCTTATGGAGTTATTAGACATGTTGTTTAGCTTGGCCAGCTGTACTTGTACTGACCTTGCTATTAGTTGCTAAGAACCCTTGCTGCCACATGGAGAGTCACCCTGAGACTTTCTTAACCCTCCCTTGATATATATGTACTCTTGATAAAAAGTAGAGCACTCCAACAGAAGTGTACATACCCCAATTCCTGCAGAGTGTGTGTTAGACTCCCCACTGTCCAGTGGTTTAGTTAGGACCTTAAACAGCAGAAAGACCATACTGTATATTGCATCCCTGATGTTCTCTGTTATATTTATTCTTTACTGTATTTATTCTTTATTGTATTTAGCCAGATCATTCTATTTTTATCTATCCAGTACATGTAGCAGGTTCCCGTCACAGGTGATAAGAGGGTGCTTTAGATCCTAACTTAATGGTTGTTTGTTTCTGTTTCAGGTTAACCTGATTATTGCTGTAACTGTTTTAAACAGAACTTCATTTTGCAGGGCTTGTCCTTAAATTAAACCCTTTGCATCACTAGTGATGTGTTATTGAATGTTGTTCAAACTCAGGCTGGGTCACCACAGGGAGGGCCTGAAGAACCCAAACATTCCAGCAGCTGCTTAGAGAGTAAGAGTTACATTTACATTCTGAAGTGTACTTCATATTACCAAAAGACCCACTAACATAATTATTTGTATGCTCAATGTGGGCCTGCAATGCAAATGTACAGTAACAATTTATCTCTGCTCTGGTTTATTGAAATAAGTAAGTCTGGGACAAAATCTACATCAGTTGTAATCCTTATCTGTATATATCATGCGGTCATGAAGTGGATAACTAAGCCTCCCTTGTCCTTCTCCCCTGCACAGAACAAGGAATGGTGTTTTTAAAATGTCACCATAGAAGTTGCAAAAAATGAGGCCCCTCTACCTGCTGTATGGTATTTTTAATGTATTATTGCATTGCTACATGTTCCCCTTGGCAATGTCCAGCTTCCCATGACCTTTGAAACTTCTTTGCTTTATATATATATATATATATACACGTATATAAACTGAACCCAGGCCAAATTGCTCATTCTTATTCCCTGGCAGGTAGGCTGCTTTAAAAAGTATGCAATGGATATAATTTCCCTAACTGACAGTCCTTGAAATAATGTAAGTACTACATACACTAGAATATTTTGGCAATTTTTATCCCACTATTTTTAATAATGAGGGTGCACACGGAAAAACAAGTTCTAGGAAGAGATTATTTTAACTTGCAAAAAGGCTCTACTCTAGGAAAACTGAACCACAGAGGGGTGAGCTATATATAATTCAATAACTAAATTTATATAGTAAAATATTCCATAAATGCATTTGACTAAGTGTGGGCTTCAGCTGTTCCTAAATCAGAGTAATTTACTATATATTTCTCTACAGTAGCTTTAACATCCTTTTAACTATCCACGCAAAATCCTAGGACCTCCCAATTAGTGTCTTTAATTAAGAGATCTTCTTATTTCATAATAGTGAGATCGTGTTGTTCTTGACTGAAATGTCCACTGGTTCTGCAAATAGGATCAATCTCATCCTGTATCCATTAAGATGCTTTTGAAAGGGCCACATAGGAAATACTTATTCAGTAAAAGAAGTCACATCTTCTTCAGAAACAAACAGATTTAAGCTGACCATACACTAGTAGATTTCCGAACAAAAGATCTTTCTGTACCACCTCATAATGCCATCAGACGCATGACACTTGACCAGTCTTAGAATATGCGGCCATTACTCTCTCCTGATAGTTCCCTGGCTGTCATTTTGATGCTATGAGTTCAATGCTATCTGAGTTGCTAACCATGAAGAAGTAGAGAGATCAGTGTATTTTACACTTTTCTGATATTCATATTCAGCATGCTTGTTGCCGGACTGTCATTGAATCATTCTGAAGTCAGACACAACCAAGCATGTAGCATTTTCAGAAAAGTCCATGCACAATTGCACCCCCTACCTCTTGAAGAACCCAACTAATGTTAAAAAATGTACAGGCTGATATGAGTTTACCAGGGGGGTGTATATTTGGCCTCCATCTTGTAATATGGATACCAGTCCATATGCCTGGTGTACCAAATAAGTAGATCTGACAGAACAGAAAAGATGTCAGATTTTTGGTTACTATACTTCTTTACTGTAAATTGCAGTTTTTCTTTAAACTTTCCACCATGGAAAGATAACAGTTTTTTTTCACTGGTAAAATCTGCAGTATCATAGACACTTTACAAATTTCTTGTTTAATAAAAGTGTACATTTCTGTACTTTCCTTTAAAAAGAATAGCAGTTTTCCAAATATTATTGTGGTTTAATAAAAATAATGTAAGAACTTAGTTAAAGTTAGAACAGTTAAAATGCAATGGCACAGATTACATTCAGAGTTCAAGTGCATTGTAGGTAACTGTAAACATTAACTAATGTGCAGCCACCTCTTAGTTTGCATGGCTAGGTTTTTATCCACATTGCGGGTATTTATATTTTTTGTTGCTTTGCGTTATGACTCAACTATACTTCAATGTAATCACATTAAATGTTGTTATTGTATATTACAACAATGAATAGATAAACATATGCCTATCCACATAAAGCGTTTTTTTAAATTTCGGCTATATTTTTACTCTTTATGACACACAGCCATGATATTTTTGTTCCCGAAAGTGTTACAAATAAATGTTTCTTCATTGCTTGTTTTATGAAATATTTCTGATGAAGAATATTTTTTGAAGCTGCTGTGAGTTTACTCCATTTTGAGTCTTCAAACACTGCAAATCAAAGTATAATGTCACTTATGCAAACATAATGCCTTATTATTATTATCTCAAAATGGTAATATTTCCAGTACATACATAAAACATAGTGTGAATTCTTAAAAAGCAACAATAGTAAGGCCCCATGAATCAATATGCACAAAGCACAGAAAAATAATATTAATATTAGCAAAACTCATATACTTTGTGGAGCAGTGCAAAATCAAAATATCCAGGAACCCTTAACAGATTTCTGCTGTAAAGCAAATAAGGAGAGATGGTATGTCAATCATTTAGAAAATAATATATTATAAAGGGTTACATAGACAAAAAAAAAAAAATTACAAATGTAAAAGATTGCCAGGAGTTATGGCAATAATTTCAGACTCATATCTTAGATCAGTCCTCTGGAACTAAAAAGGTTTACTAGTGCCAGAACTCTGGAAACACAGGGTTCCTTGTAATGTTATTTTCCTCTGGGCAGGAGTGATGCCTAATAGTGGTGGTGGAGGACAATATTTTGGATTAGACTATTAAGCGGTGGTGGAGTGACAGGAGACGGAGAGCAGAAGGATCAGATAGAAGATTGGACAGTGTTTTCTGTGGTAACTGGCAACAATGGTCAGATTAGGTGGTGCATTTAATGGTGGTCAGAGGACAGGATGTGTGGCAGTTACTGGTAGACAGAAAAAGGAAGTGCAGAATTTACTGGAGGAAAGAGGACAAGAGGCATATTAACTGATGGGTATATAGTAACTCAAAGTGCAGCATAGATAATAGTATTAAGTGCACCACATCCTGAATCAAAACATTTTACACCAACTTACTTTTATAACAAAGCAACCATAGCGGACTTTAAAGGTGTTTGAGGTACAGTAATTACATATCAACATAAGCAAATATACAAAATGTACAAAATTGTATTTCATAAGATATAAAAGTCATCCATAAAATCAAAGATTAAAATTTGCACTCCAACCATTTTTGGGAGAACAATCTAGCACCGCCACCCACTTAGCCTTTCAAAGTATAGGTCTGGGAGTGGTCCTCCTGCTGTAAAAGAATTAATGTGTCAGTATGTAGGAGGACTTTGCATGGTGCTGTATATATATACTGTAATTAGTGTCATGTTTCGCAAATTAAAATCTGCTTCATCAGACTTTTTTGTGCTTACAAGGTATGTCTATAAACAAAAAAGTAACATAAGCATGTTATAGTCAATATTTGAATCAGCTATACAACTTCAAATAGTAATTTATTTTCTTGGTCTAAATCAGAGTGCAGACTAGGGTTGGGCTCCATGTTCGAGTTGAACGTGAGTTCGACTCAAACATTGCTAGTTCGTGTGTTCGCCGAACACACAAACTATAAGGGCGTCTGTTTGACCACTGAATGCCCCACAAGACAAGGCGCTTTGTGAAGCCCTAATTGGCTAAAGGCTTGCATCTGACCACAGGTCAGGTGCAAGACTTTGCCCAATCAGGGCACAGAGAACAGTGAGAGCCAGGATTGGGCAAAGTCATGATGACTCTGCTCAATCATGGCTCACTCTGTTACAACTGTAAACAGTTGGGCAGAGCCAGCTGTCACTGCTAGCTCCGCCCAAATGGTTACCTGCATCTGTCAAAATGCCATTATGCGGTGGGTGTTCATCGCGAGTGAACAGGACGTCGGTTGTTGTTTTTTAATATTATTTCTGTTTATTTTTGTTTTATTTTTTATTTTGTCCAGTTGTCGTCGTCGTCGTGGACAACACCGGACGTCCTGATTGACGTTGGACTACATCGGTGGATCAATTTATGGGTTTGGGTTTTTTCAATAAAAGACTTGTCAAAAACATGTGTTTTGTTTTTTTCCAAATAAAGGATTTTTTTAAAAGTCTGGGCTTTTTATTTACAATTTCATTTAACCCTTTAGTGAATGGGTAGGGGTAAAACTACCCCTTACTCATTCACAAGGGGGGGGCGGCATCTGGGTACCCATTTATTAAAGAGGTACCCCGATGTAAATAAGCCCCCCTGCCCGCAGACCCCCACAACCAACGCCCCAAGGCTTTTGGGTAAGAGACCCTTGTACCCACCGGCACCGGGACAAACCTTTTTTCTATTTGGTCCCTCCTAACAGTCCTATCAGACCTAAAGGGTCTGGTATTGTTCGGGAGGTGGAACTGCTCGCTTTAAGAATTAAAAAAAATTACATATATTGGAAGGAATTTGCCCTAGGAACGGGGTCTATCAGGTTACTGTTCTAATAGGACCACCATAGTCTCTGCATAAAGCAGAGGACATTGTAGATGCATATACTGCCCCAAATAAGACAAAAGGCTACCCAGGGGGAAAAGAGAGGGAAAGAGAGAGGGGTCTGTTAACATAATCTTGAGTCCCATTAACATAATATAGGATACAATGAAAGTATAATTACAAAATCTGGGTATGACATCATACGTGAAACTAGAAGTAGAGGGGATTTTTTTAATGTTCAATCAATACAATAAATGTCATCAAAACACCACCAACAAGCATATTTACTCTAACCAAAGAACATACAAGTAAACAATAATACATGATTGCCTAAATACTGTATGGTGGGGATGGATAGAACAAATAGGGTGTACATCCTATGTAGTCCCATGCGTCCACCCCACACACCAATATCGAGAGGCTCAAGTAGTATTTAATTGTACCACATAATCACAATTTATGTAACATTGTATAACAATCCAAAGATTGTATACTAATCAATAGATTAACCATAATATTGATCCATAAATCCATAATATTGATGTATAAATTACCATAGATCTATATTTTATCTCCCTTTACAAGAACGGTTTGAGTGAAAGCATTTCATTCAATCCCGGGGTTGTGTGGCCTTCAACTGAAATATCCATTTAGCTTTGCATTGTAATATTGATTTACCAAATCACCCCCTCTAAGTGGCTCATGTACATGATCCACAGCTGCAAATGTCATATTGGTGGAATCAAAATTGTGCTGCAATCCAACATGCCTACTAATTGTTGTAGCAATTCTACCATTTTCCACTGCATAGATATGATCCTGTATCCTACACCTAAATTATCTTTTGGTCTTACCTATATAAAAGGCACCACATGTGCATGTCATCAAGTAAGTGATCCCAACCGTTTCACATGAAATATGATGTCTAATCCCATGGATTCTACCATAAGGGAGGGTGATGTGAGCGCTCTAGCCATTGTAGCCAAATACACTGTGCACAGGAGCCACATGTTTGTATGCCCCAATCTCTACAGGGGTCCCCTATAATGGCTTGTCATCAAATTATCTTAGAGTGCATTGGACACACTGTAGGTGATAGAGGGGGTGGGGGAATACATTTCCTAACCAAGGGATCATTCGTCAGAAGGTACCAATACTGAAATATGGATCTGATTTGATGGCGATTGTCTAATTATACAGATTCGGATCATATTATCCTCTGTCTTCATCTTTGGTTTAAAAATCAAGTCCTGTCTTTTTCTCATTATAGTTTTATGGTATGCCCTTTTCAAGGATTTATTACCATAGCCTCTGGCTAAGAGTCTCATCTCATGGGTATACTTGTGCACACACATTCGGATGCCGTGACGCAATACTGGGACGGGATATAAAAGGATGGCGGTTTAGAGTCTCGGGTGACATGCTCTTCTCTGGCCTCGGGCTCCATCCTTTCATATCTTTCCGGATAAATGCCTGCACTCTGATTTAGGCCAAGGTAATTAGCTTGAGCTTTAAACTGGCAAGACAGTTAAGGATATGTCTACAACCTATCATGGCTTATGCTTCCTCCAATAGATCCCTTCTATATGGTTTTGGATTCTTTTCAGGCATAACCTCTATAGTATTGAGTAGCATTATACCACTTTGGTAGATGATATATGCAGATACAGTAACTATTCCTGGTTGTATATGGAAAGAGAGATTATTAAATATATTGATTAGTTTGTTTTAATAAAATATTGAGGTTATATTGCAGACTGGAAGACTGTTTTCTCCAGATTAGACAATAGATGGTACCCGGTTGTGGAGTGGAGGTGGTAATATCAAGTTTGGTGCTCCTAAGGATACAATGTATGTATAAGAAAATCAGTTACTATGTGAAGTTGTATACCTGATTCAAAAATGTACCATAACATGTACCGCTCATTACACTAGCCCAGTCTGAAAAGGTGCCATTTACAGATACCCTCTGGACCCGATGTTACTTTTTTGTTTATCGACACACCTTGTAAACACAAAACAGTTTGATGAAGCAGACTTTAATCTGCAAAACGCTTCACTTATTTATACAGTACCCCTTCTTACTGAGCATTGATACTTATATGGCAGGTGGACCACTCCCAGACCTTGGCCTTTGTAAGACTGAGTGGGCGGCGGTGCTCAGTGCTAGGTTGTACTCACAAAACTTGTTGGAGTGTGAATTTTAATGCTTGGTTTTATGGATGACTTTTATATCTTATGAAATAAAATTTGTAATTGTTTGTATATCTGCTTATGTTGATGTATACTTACCTCAAACCCCTTTAAAGTTCACTATGGTTGCTTTGTTATCAAAGTAAGTTGGTTTTAACTAGGGATGTCCCGATGCCACTTTTTTAAGACCAAGTACAAGTACAAGTACTGGCCCACATGTACTTGCCGATACCAATTACCGATACTTTCTCTTAAAGGGACGGGTGACATTTTTTCAAAAACAATACAGAGAATAAGGTATCACTGCCAGAGGTCTGATGGGGAGTGTAGTTCCCTCAGTAACAAGTGGAACCCCTCAGGACACGGTATCAATAGCGGCTACGATAAAGAGGGGTTAGGTTGGTAGCACTGCCCACGATACTGTAGGAGCGTGATGGGATCAGTAGCTGTCACACCTGATTATCAGTGGAATGGTATACAAGTTATTGCATACAAGTACAAGTATCGGGCCCGATTCCGATGCTAGCATCGGTATCGGGACATCCCTAGTTAAATATCTATTATACATATTAAAATAATTGCTTTTAGTACTTTTAGAATCTCAAAATATATAATATAATTAAACTATGTATGAGGGTACTGTCATTTATGCTGTGGAACTAAAAATATACTGATGGGGTCAGATCAATTGAACAGTCAAAGCACATTCATAGGGTCACACACTTAGGTGAATTTATTAAAGGAGTGGAAACTGTTTACCTAATGAAGTGTATGTTCATTTAACTTAGTGACTATGTGCCCCTGTGTTCAGGTTAATTATCCATTCAGGTGCTGTTTTTTTTTAGTAAACATTTTATTGTATATTCAACAAGTGAACATGTTCTTGTATATTCATTTTAATAAATGCAGAGTGTCCACTCCTTTAGTTAAGCATACCTATGGCCTTGCTCATCCATTAGCTCACAACATTCTATGAAGGCATGATTATTTATGAATGTGAATGCATCCATTGCAAGCAACCCTATCGCAAAGCAGACCATGGCACATTTATAAACCAGCAATGCAAATGCTTAAACACAACAGAGGCAAACAATAGAAATGCCCCAAATTCACATACCTATGTGTTGTGGAGTGTATACATGGAGACATAAGTCAATCAGACTGGCATGTGATAAATAAAAAGACTCAATGTTACGTGCCGGCGCTGGAGTAGGAGGCGGCGATCGGTCCCGCAGGCGCGAGGAGAGGTGAGTCTATGATACACTGCTGTGGGTAGATCTCCAGGTGGAGTCCTCTGGGCAGTCGCCGGCCAACCACATTAGACCCCACCTGGAGCTCCGCCCACAGCAGTGATGCAACGCTCCTCCAGCCTGCCCAGCCACCAGCCACCACGGAAGGTAAAAAAAAAAAAAAACAGTGCAAACTTCGGCGCTAGGCATCGGGGCATTTTGACAAGTACAAGTACTTGTCAAAATGCCCTGTATCGGGCCCAATGCTAGCATCGGTATCGGGACATCCCTAGTTTTAACTGATGGGCAGATGACATGGGGTGCAGTAGCTACTGGGATGATAAGGGCAGGAGGTATGGCATCAAGTAGTGTGGAGACGGCAGGAGATAAATACTTGCAGGCAGAAACCAGGTGGTGTTACTAGAGGGAGCAATCAATTTGGTACATGACAAGGCAAACATAATGTTGTTTGATGGCAGCAGTCAAGTGTGTGATGCATAATAAAAGCTGATACAGATAAAGATTGTCTTGTAAACAATCTCACGTGATCACTATGATTTGCTGTAGTGACCACGTGATCAGAAACTAATCAGAGTGGTTCCCAATTGCTAGTCTGAGACTAACACTGCCAGTAACAGCTAGGTCTCAAAACTAGGGACCTGCCTTGCTACAAGCTCCAACTGTTTTGTTGGATGGTTTGAAGGCAGGCAGTGTGAAGGTGGGGTTGGATTATGCATGCTCATGGAGCTAAATAAAGTTTTATCCATGGTGACATCAGCGGTGTGTGACATTTCTTTTGGAGTGTATTAAAAGTACAGCTATTTAGTTTAGGTAAAAATAACCTTAATAATAATACTACATTTCTATCAAAAGAATATCAAAAGTGTCCTAAATTGATAAGAGATAACACTCTTATCAATTTAGGACACTTTTGATATTCTTTTGATAGAAATGTAGTTACATCAATTACAGTTTAATTATCAGTAACATATATTCCACTTTTGTGGTCATGAATTAGCATTAATAATAGGATTCAGTAGCAACTATAACTTCTTTGTAATAAAAGGGCATGTTAACTTTGAAACCCAAAGTTATTGTAGATAAATAGTTTCAGCATCAGTAAACATCTGAGTAAAATATACTAAATGTGTTGTGCGCAGTTTTTATAATGGATCCTGGCTCTGTGTCAGGAAGATACAGAACATTTTGCGATTTACGTCATCTGATCCCAAATGGGTTAACATGTATCGACTGCTTAATACAACAAACATAAACAGAAAGTCAATGGCTCTTTTAATAGATACCATTATCATGGAAGAGTTTGTGTAAGCCCACATTAAGAGCCAGCTTTAACAATCAACATAAGAGAAGATAATGCTTTTATATTTTGTGCTGTTCAGTGCAGATGGATTCTAAACAGCAATTTGATAATCCATAATCAAATCTCTCCTTTCCATATCTCTATCCCAGATGCAGTGTTCTTAACGTTAATACTCAGTTCCAGTGCGACTCTTCCTCCTAATGACATTACAGAATCTATCACACAGCACATAAAAGGAGAAAACATTGGACCTCGGCCCTTCTTTTTAACATAACAACATGGAAAGGATTGATTTTAGTTTTCGGATTGTTCTGTAATTGGAACGGGCTGGTAAAGTAAAGCATTTTACTTCTTAGCTTTACTTCTACAAGGCTAGCACAGCAAATTGTTTAGAAAGGTACCCCATATGAATAAATGATATGAGAGAAAAAAACCCAAAGGAAACACTCAATCAAAATTGGTAGTGTACTGCACATAATATTAAGACACTGAAATAGGTTGTGTTTCATTGTTCAGTATGTTAAACGCTCAATCTTCCCAAATATAGTATCTTATTTTTTTGTAGATGCCAGAGAATTAAAATATTTTTCACTATCTATGTTAGATCTTTGTCTTTGAGTTCCTGGATCTACATGTCTGCTGTGGCAGTTAAAAGCCTCTCCCACGCTATGTGTTGCATTCTTTTTTTTTATTAAGCAGAATGCAACAGCAAGTGATACATCATGCAAAGGTGAGCAGAAACACAAACCTTCCAGGTAGACAGTAGGAATGAGCTCAGCTTCAGGCCAAATCCAGTCTGAACCTGAGCTTTTCCAAACATGGAAGTTACACTGGCTACTGGCTTACAATGGCTACTGGCCATTTCCAGTCCCGAGGCTACCAATAAACAAAGGGATGGGATGTGTGTACTGAAATAATTTACCCTTTACTGCCAAATAACCATATTAGATACATTCAATTTGCCTAATATATCCACGTAGCCAGATAATGACATCACTGCATCCCTGGCTAAAGCTGATGGTGCAGTAGCGGAAGAAGTTTCCTTCAGGTTCGGTGTAGCTCAGGTTCGGACCTGGTTCGGTCGAAAACTCAGCTCATCTCTAGTGGATAGGAACAGGGTCAACCATTATGGAAGGTACATTTTGTTGTTGGACAAAGCAAAACATATAAGAAGCTAGGGATTGCTAAACCCACCAGACTTTACCTATAACTAAAATATCTCTTTTGGGTAGACTGATCCTTTAATTTTGAATGCATATATATAGTTTACCAAACAGGCATCTTCCCTTATACAAAAAAGGTTTGCTCAATTTTCCACCATAATTTAAAAGTACATTTAAAGGAGAACTATGGGGTCAGTGTTTTTCCCCATAGTTCTCCTTAGGGTAACGGGAGGACACAAACTAGTGTCTTCCCGTTACCCTAAGCTCAGTATACTGCGAGCTACAGCTCGCGGTATACTGAGACGCCGCAGCCGGAGCGGATCCCGACTTAGATGACGGGATCCGCCCAGCTGCATGAGTGACAGCTGGCTCTGCCTATCTAGAGGCAGAGCCAGCTGTACCCGCCCCCTCCCCCGTCCGTTCCGCCAGTCAGCGTTGGCCGATCGGAGCGGGGAGGGGGGAATCCAGCCCCTCCCCTGTCACGGCAGAGAGCCGTGACAGGATCGAGAGGTGAGCGAACGCCGGTATGTGTTATCTCACCTCCCGATCTACTGAGCCGACCTGTGACAGTCTCATTGTCACAGGTCGGCTAGAACTATGAGGTGAGTGAAAAGCACTCACCTCATAGTTCTCCTTTAACTTGCTCATATATTTTCAATTGCTCTTATCTCCATTTTTTGTCCAGTGTAGATGGCAGCTAGTCAACACCTTTGAAACATCTATTTGTGTGAAAGAGATCATAGGAATGATCCCAAAAAATGCACAACATGTTATTAAATTTTAATTATATTTTAATAATTCTATTAAACCTGAACTCCGGTCTAAAAAAACCCTTGCAGTAGGGCCACCTCACAATGCAAGGGCTAAAAAAGCCAACTTTAGCCTGAAGGTAGAGGAATGAGGAATAATATTTACCTTACTCTCCTCTCCAGCTGTAATACACTTACCCGCTCTGTGGCTAGAAATGGAGCGAAAGGCATCTCCAGCCGCGCCTGTCGACCAATCGCAGCAGTCAATGCCACTCCTCTTCTCCCTTTCCAGTTGGCTGCTTGTTTTTAGCTGGCTGATTTGAATTACTCAATGTCCTAATGTCATTGTGGATGCTGAGCTCTCCTGATACCGGCAAAACTGCTCTCCATCCTGAACCTATACCTCCTGGCTAACCTCCATCATATTAAGGAACTCCCTCTCCATACCAGCCTGCCTGAGCACTGCCAGCCTTCCTGGACTTCTACCCATTGTGTGATTGCTTACTAACTCCTTGCTGCCATCCAAAATTAACCACCTGTATCCCGGTTTTGTCACATTGTGTTACTTATTATTGCTGCAGTGACTGTATCATACCACTCTTCATTGCTAAATCTATCCTTGCACCTAAACTGGATATCCTACACAGCTTGCTAATACTCACCAGGCTCCGCTGCACTCACCTGCATCCTTCTGAGATCGCAAAACCCAAGTACTATGATTAACTCTGCGCAAATACCTATTTATTGATTTAACTGCATATTGTTCTATTTGTTTAGCCTTGTGATTCATAATGGATTCAATTGATTAACTATGCCTCTCCTGTGGTGTGGAGTGAGGGTAGAACTTTCTGATAAATTCACTATACCGTTGGTCGGAATAATTGGAGTTAATTGAACTGTTTGATATCAAGCACGGTTGTACGAAGTAATACAGTACTCCCTTCTGATTATTGTGGACTTATTACCTTCTGCTTCACCTTGTATATTCCACCTCAATCACCAGAACCAAGGAATAGCAGTGCTCTGAGTAAGTCGCCATTGCTGTACTCTTGCAGTTGTGATCCATATGAATAAAGACATTACACCTGCCGTTTCCCTCCATCTTCATCTACATCTCCTTCTCCCTCTCCCTCCATCTTCCACCCCTCCGTTCCCATGAAGTCCTCTGTAAGGCACCCCCAGCTGCGGTTGCACCCCTGCATACTCCTCATACAATGCAGGGCTATAAGCCCTGTATTGTATGTGATGGCGTGGAAGGACAGTCCATAGTCTGGAGAGTCAGGGAAGGAAAGTAGGCACTAGAACCTGCTGGAGCGGGGCTTAAGGTAAGTAATACAGCCTCTCCATCTCCCCCTAGACTGGTATTAATGATGCAGAGTAAACTGCACCAACAGCTACCAAAAAGGTCAAAATGCAAGTTTACCCTTAGGAAGTGAGGGAAATCTGCAACAGGGACACTACACTGGCAGCAATACAAATCTGACTAGGATTCTAGTCTTCCCCTTCTCAATCATTATAATGCATTTTTATTGTTCTCTGCATTGCTGTCAGATATTTTCCTTCATTTCCTGTCTAGTGAAACCAATTTCGCCAGAACAATAAATGAGGAGAAATCACTCAAATGGAACCATCTATAGCAGCAAAAACCTGACAAGGGGTTTATTGTTCACCAATCTATAAAAAAAAATCAAAAGTTGGGACATACATTTTTATGTTCTTAGTTATGACCTGATTAAATGCGTATCACCCAAAGGCAAACATAGACACAAACTAGTTCTGTAAATCTAAACACACATCCCAACTAACCTTTATGAACTTTAAGGGTTGTTACTATCTGATCTTCTCTTTCAGTTTCAGTTACAATGGTCACCAGAAGTGAGGGTGAATATCTCTAGTAGGGACACTGATATAGAAATCTGGCAGGTTTCAAATTTGAGGAGTAGCAAGTTTATTCAATACAACAGTGCAATGATAAGCAACAAAGTTCAGTAGCATGTAGCAAAAATCATACCTCTCTTTTTTTGCAGTCGGAACAGTAAAGCTGAAAGCTAATTGAATGTACTTCATTGTGTGATATTAGTAGCAAGCTTTACCTATGGAGGCTTCTGTTTTAACTATCCCAAACAAGTACAATCTTGTGGTACTGGTTTGCTTTGATAATTGCTCCCTCCTCACAGTTTAATCCAGACCTGGCTACTTCTGTATTAATCTTTTTAACACTTCTCAAAGCATGGGGGAATTCTCAGGGGAAATAAAGCCAGTGCCTACTCTGATCTCGCTAATCCTGCTCACAGTTGTCGGGAAGGATTACTTTTGGAGTCCCGTTGCACTTGTTGTGTTGCTAGTAAACAAAGAGATACAAGATGAGACAATGAACTAATTATACATCAAAAGACTTCATGATCATTAGACCACACAGAGCGCCTGTGAAGTTTCTTCAAACAGAGATTTTCTAAAATCCTATCAAGAACACTAGGGTCAGCAAAAATTGTAATTGCCTTTGCAATGGATAGGTCTAAATTCAGTAAGACATTGTTTTTCAACTTTATTATATTATGTACCAAATTTAATATCAAATACTTCCCTAATAGCCCCTCCTGAATATTATTTAGTTGAATTAAAAATAAATACAATTATAATTTCTTCGCTGTCTATGACCATTTTTATTTGTCCTAGAGATGTTTGGTGAGAAATCATTATCCTGGTGTCAGCTGGTGTTGAAGCTCAGAAGAAGCAGTGATGTCACTGTGTGGGTCAAGTGATAGTACTCAGGCTTAGTGATTGGTCCCTAGGCCCAAGCACTGTGTCATGAGAGGTGGTCACATGCTCCACCATACCAGTAGCAACGTATGCACTGGAGGTCACAATGGTAGGAGTAGCAGGACAGCAGTAGAGAGGTAAATATTAGGTGACAAAAGGGGTGGTGTTTACAAAGACACTTTCAATTTGTCCCAAGTGGGTCCCTATTATCCCTACACAACATCTTATGTCATTCTGAATGTTCAGCTGAAGAATGTGGAAGGAGAAGAAAACAGCTCATGCTCACATGATGAGGGGAATCTTTCTGACTTACATAGCTTACTGAGATCAGGGGCTGTGTTAGTCATTACTAAGTGCAATAAGACCAACTGAAAAGTGGTCTTAATACCCTGGTAAGCACAAATAATAAAAGGATTTTTAGTAGTGGATTTAAATAGAAGATAAGGAAAAGCTTGGCTTTGTGAACTCTTTTAAATGTCAGTGAGTTTAAATATGTTGCAGCTGAACCGGAACAGATAGTGAATGGCGCAGTGTGGTGTATGAAGCTATAAACAATGTAGTAGGAGGTTCTTTATGATTGGATCTTTCACAACATTATTTATGATAATTCTTAATAAGATTAGAGAGAAATTGCACAATCAACTTGTGATGTGAGTGGCCAATTTATCAGTGGACACACATCTAACCATCTCTTCTTTCAGGTAATGTTTCGATATCAGGGTTAAAAGATAGTTCTTCTTTAAAGAAGTAAACCTAATCTTAATAAATCATGAAATCAGATTGTAATGTGTGTGGCAAACATAATACCTGTCAAAGTTTATTGTATAGCTGTAACTCTGCCTGAACAGCCTGGGACTCAAAGGAGAGAGGTTTTGTGTAATAAAGTGGTAAAAGGTGTATGTAATAGAAAGGTATGGTGCACTCTATCTAATACAGAGGTATGAGGTACTGGGTGTAATAGTGAGGCATGGGGGCACTGTGTCCAACATTTGCTGACTGTCAACATCTCATTACTCATAACTGTTGAATAAGCTAAACCTTTAAGACAAATTTCAGAAAAGGAGTGCTGTTTCACAACATCTGAAACAACATAAACACTGTTAAACTCATGGGATGCTTTGTCACATGTCAATAACTTTACACGGTTTGATCAGACTACCTGGATCAGAAAATGTACTCCAATAGAAGGGACTACTTCACTGCATCTATTCTAGACAAACATTACTGGCACAGATAAAGCAGATGGCAGGCCCCCAAAACACCTTCTCCTCTCTCCAGGACACTTGGATTGTGTACAATAGCTTCACCAGTCATTACTATCACTCTTACTTCACGCATGACAAATTAATTCATGCATTCATTCTCTTCACCTCCTCCATTTTACAGCTGGTAAAATTAGGAGGTAGCTGTTGATGAGCCAGGAGTGTGATTAGAGAGATTTGACACTGTTCAGGTCCACCATTGACTATGCATTTGGCAACATTGAAAACCAGGGAGGTAGTACAGGTGTTTTGGGGAAGTGCAGTGAGCTGCAGAAAATGAGTCCTTGTGCATTGACGTGTGTCATGGTGCTCTGTGATAGGTAGCCCTTTTAAAATGAATGAGCTGCAACACACCTCGATGCACAGAAAATAGGTGCTTTCTGCATTTTTCAGCCCAGTACAACACACAGGATACATTTGTGTATTTTGCAATACTACAGGGCTTTGCAGTCCATCTGTTTTTTGGAGATGCATTGGTGTGCAATTCACAATAGCAATTAGCACACATAGCAAGTAAGTGGTATACATGAGCACCTAGATTATTTGTTGTTTCTGAGGAATTTTGTAGATTAATTACTTCACAGTACATTTAGCTAGACAGGTCAGGGATGTACTGTTGTTAAGCTTGTTTACTACTTGTTGGGAATATGTAAATACTTTAATATCTGGGCACAGGTGCGCAACTTCATTGAGCTTGTGATCATGCCATGTAGGGCCTTGTTCATGTAGTTCCTGCTATAGGGTAACAAAGCCCTGTCTCCCAATTTTGCTCCTGCTTTGTGATAGTCTTCCTGTAACACGTGTTACAGGGAGACTACAAATGGCCATCTGAGCACATATTACTCAGACATGGTTCACTGTTGTCACTATTATGAAAACTGCTATTGGAAAGGTTGCTCAACCATTGCTAAAGTACATGCAAATATGTAGTTGCAAAAAGGTTGCAGGAGATCAAGAGTACTGAAATCCACCATAGGTTGGAAAAAAGTAATACAAGAAAAAAACTAGGGGAATATGGAATTATTGGGACAATTTGAGAGTGAGGTAGCAGTAGAAGTGCAACAGCTGCAACTTTGCAACCTTTCGTCTACTCACTCATAGGAACAATCCCATGTCAATAATGTTACTATTTCAAGATCTTCATAATTACATCACATTAAAGTCTTAAAAGAGCCAGGGGTAAATTGTGATTTAGACTCAAAGCTATCTATTTGCAGTAGCAAACGAGCGGTTGCTGTCTAGCAAAAAAAGATGCCGCTGAAGTCATCATAATTTTACCAGTATCTGCAGCATTCTGTAATTCTAGTTTGCCAACATTCGAGAAATAGAATACAAGCTGATATATTTCTTCCAGTAAAATCCTTCCACGGTGGCTAATTACACGGATTATCAGCTAAACAATAAAACATTTTCAAAGGCAGGATGTACATTGGGATATGGATCACCTGGAGAGACTTAAGCGTGACATCAGCTTTGAATATGTATGCTGCAGACAGCTCGCAGTGTGTAGCGCTAAAGGACGTCAGGTGGAAGAAATCCACATAGATGATAAGTTGCTTTCCTCCTCTGCTTACCCAGGCTATTACACACCATATAGAAATATGTCTGGGGAAATATCTTCAACTTTTCAATGATTTTCTGTCTGCAGAGCAATAGCTGTTGTTGATTCCCTCTGATAATATTCACAGGGGAGCTCCGCTAAATGTTATCTTGCTGTATTAAAGATAATTTCTGAAACGGGGAGAAAAGCTGCAGATTTCAAATAAATACATTAGGGCAGAAATGTCCTAGGACTGTTAACCCCTGATCTGCCAGTTGCTGCACTGGTATTATACAGGCTCTACAGCATTTATAGATTATTGAAATTAACTTATAGGTGGGACAGGCTCTTTTCCTGCTTTTGTAGCCTCTAATGCCACATAAATGTAAATCTTTAAAATAAATGTGAACCCAATTGCTAAAATCTCATAATAGTTAACATTGTAATGTAATTTTAACAATTTTAAATCTGTGGCTTTGTTCAGGAACTTTCTGTTATGGTGACAACAGTGTCTCAGTTTCTTAACTATGCTCCTGCATTGTACCCTGTCACACAGTGTCCCAATAGAGAATATACACCCAGACACAAGACACTCAGTACCGACACTTTACATTTTGTGACAGATGCAGCTGCCGAGGTCCTGGCAAATGCGATCTCGGGCAGCCACATCTGCCTGAAACAAAATCTTCCTTTGAGCTCCAGGACACAGCTTACCAGCATCACAACATCATCCCAATGGTGAAGTATGGTGGAGGGAACATCAGAATTTGGGCTTGTTTCGCTGCCTCAGGGCCTGGATCATTTGCCATCATCAGGGGGAAAATTAATTCCCAAGTTAACCAAAATATCCTACAGGAGAATTTCAAGGTGGCTGTCCACCAGCTGAACCTAAGTAGAAGTTGGGTGATGCAGCAGGACAATGACCCTAAGCATCAAAGAAAATTTACCACAGACTGGCTTCAGAAAATGCGCCTTTTGGAGTTGCCCAGTCACAGCCAAGACCTTAATCCCATAGAGGTGCTGTGGAATGACCTCAAGACAGCCATTCACACCAGACATTCTACAAATGTATCTGAAGTAGTTTTGTAAAGAGGAATGGTCAAAAATTCCCCCTGAACAATTTGCAGCTCTGATCCAGAGCTACCGAAAGCATTTGCTTGACGTCATTGCTGCCAAAGGAGGTTGGGCCATCAATTAAACCCAAGGGTTCACTTTCTTTTTCTTCCTGCACTGTGAATGTTTAATGTGTTTGTTCAATAAAGACATGAGGAATTAGAACTGTTTGTGTGTTATTAGCTTAAGCACATTGGGGGAATTTATCAAAACTGGAGCAGACAAAATCTGGAGCAGATTTGCACTGTAGCCAATCAGCTTCTCCCTTTCATTTTCAAATCTTACCTGAGCAAACTGAAGAGAGAAGCTGATTGGTTGCCATGGGCAACTGCTCCAGATTCTGTTTGCTCCAGTTTTGATAAATGTCCCCCCTTTGTGTTTGTCTATTGTTGTGACTTACTATAGATGAGGATCAGATCACATTTTATGGCAAATTACTGCAGAAAACCAGTTAATTCCAAGGGGTTCCACTGTAGTTACCACAAGGATATGATTGTCAGAAAATATTTTCCAATATCCTAATAAGGTTTGGCACTATTTATATTTTTAGCAGCAGTGTACCATGACTTTGTAACAAATACTTTTATTTTTCCACCTAATTAGTAAAAGTTAACAACATATGTTCCCAACACCTTATAGGAGTCCACTGAGAGTGACATAGGCTCCTTGCGAAAGTCAGCTGGCAAGGCTACCCATGTGCAGTAGATTCTCTATTGGTGGTGCACAGCCTTTCTATAGAAATAATGGGGAGGGGGTTTATTTATAGGATGGCTGTAATAACAGCACAGGTATCTTTTAAGAGTGTACAATGTAAAACGTATAGCTTCTTCTATGACTTCAGTCAGACAATGCAAGTGTTAAAAAACTATTTTTTTTTTAGTAAGTAGGTACTTATTTGCTAAAGTATATATGCTAAGTTTCCTGATAGTATGATTTTTTAAATATAATAGCTTAGTCAGTGTTTCTTATATTTTGGCTATTTATTCTACTTTGTTTCTTATCTTGCTGGATTTGTCTATGTTTATGATAATGTGTAATTAAATCTTGGCTTATCAGTGCCACAGGGATTGCCATAAATTATATTACCAGAATGACATATTGCTAAATATATTCTAGCATATCAGTAGCAAGTGGTTACAGTATGTGCACATTACAGAACCTGAACTGAAAAAGGTTATTATGCAGTAGGACACGTCTATTGGAACATAATGTACTTAAACTTGGTGAAATTCTTCCATAATGCAAGGCTATACTTCTGCTAGCATGCACACAGTTTTTTTTAATCACTATTAGTCCTAGCCATCTCTTCTGATTAGTACATTATTGAATATGATTATTGCTTGGATAAATGCTTCATATGGGTTTGTAGTTTTTCTGCTGAAAAGTCAACAGTCATTGATTAGACATGAGAATTGTGTGCCTGATATTGCAGGGGTTCTGTTTTCTAATTTTAATGTATTAGGATAGTATATTATATATGCATCAGTGTGCTTTTATTTTTAAATTATAAACCCGTTTGGCCATTTTCTGAATCTAAATGTTTCATGTGCTTTTGTATTTTTTAATGTCACTGTTTTGTATAGCAATGATAGGTCCTTTTCAAGTTTATAGGCCATTCAATGTGTTGAGGGGGGTTTCCAAGAGGTATAAAAAGCAATCCCTGGTTGTCAAATAGATTTTGACTTCTGGGTTGTGGTTAGCTGCCAGAAGTGCTCTGGACTTTGGAAAGGGTGGAAACCACTGTGAAAATTCAGTAGGGGCCATGCTCCCTGAGACTGCAAGCATGGAGCACTGCAAGCAAAAAATACAAGAAGAGGCTGTGGAGGACCATACATTTGGTTGAAAGTCTGTTGGATTTTTGCTCAGACTCAGCTTGGCAGATTTGACTTTACTGTAACTTCCAGTGATTTTGGATCTGTTGTTTGGGACAATGGGACTTATGTATGACCCCAATATAGAGTTTAACCCCTTCCTGACCGTTCCCATCAACGGTCGTTAATGAACTGAATGATCGTCACAGTATAATCTCATCATCGGTCAGGAAGGGGTTAAACTCACCATATAATTCTATAAACACTCTGCACACTTCCCTGGTGTCCGATGTCTCCCTCTTCACTGAATCACCTCTCCACTGAATCACCAACAGCTGAAAATGATGAGTCTGCTCGATTTCTCTCCCAAATCTCTCTTATCTGCTCAAAATAGAAAATCAAGATTGCACATAGTGTAAACTGCTAGATGATAGTTTATTCATAAGAATCAAATCACTTACATTTAAAAGGGTTTTTCAGCACTGTAAAAACATAAAATCAGCTTGTATGAGCTCAGCTCAGTCTCCTCCACTCCATACACTAGCGTCAGCGTGTATTTACTCCCCTATGCATTTCGTCCAATGGACTTTCTCAAGGGTCTAATTGGACAAAATGTGTAGGGGAGGAGCTACACGCCAATGCTAGTGTATGGAGTGGAGGAGACAGAGCTGATCATTTTGGACCACATCATTCTTGGGAAAATTTCTATATGGACTATATATAAGCTGAAGTGAACATTTTGTAATTGTCACAAAGTATATACACTTAGTGGAGGGCTGTAGTTGCCAACCCCTGGGCTAATGTTTAGGAGTCTAGGAAGTATTGTCATTAGGAATCTTCATATGGACAGCCTTATAGACAGTCCTGAGATAGTTTATTTTGTGAATAATATACAAGGCTGACCACACACGTTACAATCTGATTTTAATATCTATATCAGATCTTGTAATACAGTAAATCAATTGTGCCGTGCCAGTACCTATTGCATAACCTAAGTAGACACTTAATACCCCAATGTGTGTAATTGTACAACCCCAAAGAAAAAACAAAATTGCTATCCAATGTATAAAACATATACAATCACAAATCAAGTGCAAACAGACATGCATCAAAAATGCAACAGTCGGTGTCCATTTACAATATGCTGTTTCAAGTGATAAAAATACACTTCTACTATCGGTGATTGCTCTGGACGACCTCCACCAAAAACGTTCCAAACAGTGCTGCTCACCTTATAATAAGACCTTAAATATAAGGCCTTCAAATGCTAATCCCGGGCGGGAAGACACACCAAATAGTGGCAAAGGTTTAACAATTACATAGTTAGCAAGGCTGAAAAGACACAAGTCCATTGAGTTCAACCTATAGAGTTAAGAGGAAAAGCCTTCAGCTTTATTCATACACTTGCCATACGGATAATGTGCAAGTGTCTGTACGGCAAGTGTACGAACACAGCACCAGATCAGCGTCCTCGCCCGGCACAGACTGTTTGGATTCTCTCTTTTCTTTCTTCTTAATCCTTCCCTTCCTTTTTCATCTTTCCTACCTATCCCTCGTCCTCCATTCCCTTGCCCTAGTCTCTTGCTCCTCTCCACCTTTTGTCTTAAAATGGCTAAACGCTCTACTCCCACTGTCCCATGTAGCAGGTATCCCTCCGCTACATGCAAGAGCCTGAGGGGGCTTGCTCTCTTCTGCTCCTGTTCAACCTGTCCTCTGGGACAAAATGTATGCTATTGAAATGTTCTCTCTTCTCCATTTCATTTATTTATCTACTCAACTTTCCTATACTTCTCTGCTGCTTGCTATTTTCTCAGCAGATTCTGCTAGCTTGCACTGTGGGTGTGGCTTGGTCTATCCCTGGGGGGATACCCCTCTCCTTATTGATTGTGATTGGCCTGTTTGCCAGTTGTTTGTGCTTTTATTTACCTACTACTTACTAGTACTATTTTTATGTGAGTAAGATTTTAATAAAGCTTTAACCTATACATTATTGATGTGCACTATGAAGCATTTTCTTTATTTAGAAAATGTACTTTGAAGCATGAGAGAGAATACATTGCGAGACCTAACGCACTAAAGGATTTCTGGTGAACTTGTCATGTGACTGTGGAAGAGCAGGAGGTTATTAAAGAGAAAGAAGATTGTTGAACCTTTGCCGCTATCTTGAGTGTCTTCTCGCCTGGTATAAAAGGGGATTGGCATTTGAGGGCCTATATTTAAGGTCTTATTTTAAGGTGAGCTGCACGGATGGGGGGTGTTTTTAGTGGAGTTCATCCAGAGCAATCACAGATACTGGAAGTGTATTTGCATCACTTGGGACTGCAGATTGTAAATGGACACTGGTTGTAGCATTTTTGATCTATGTCTGTTTGCACTTTATATGTGATTTTATATGTTTGATATATTGGATAGCAATTTTGTTGTTTTTTTCTTTTTGGTTGTGCAATTACTCACATTGGGATATTAGGTATCTAACTAGTGTGGCACAATTGATTTACTGTATTACATTTAGCAGTCCTGTATTTATACTAGAGTAGTGTGCGTGTGGCTACATTAAGTTGTTGGTGCAAAGCTGTGGCAATAATTGATCCATATCCGATCAACTTTGCATCTCCCATAACGTTTATTAAATATTTGCACCTAAACCTTGCTTTCAATCAGAATGCTGGCATCCACACATTTGGGCTCAAGTCAAAATCAAAGATCTATCCAAAGTAAAAAGGATAAGAAAATAATTTTATATAATTTTTATTCAGTAACAGAAACAACATGTGGCAAACTTTCCTCTGTGGCCTTTTCCTCCTGAGCATGGAGGAGCTCATGAGGAAGGTGCCAGAAGAAAGGGAGTGAGAGGCTCGAAAGGTGCTCACCTCGTTCATTCCTGGGAGTGGAAACCCTTCCCACACAGCACCCTCTTTGATCCTCTTTCCAACCTCCCATCCAATATTCCCCACACATCCTTGTCCACCCTCACCAACACCAACCATGCCCACCAACCCATCACAAATCTACATGTAACCACCCATGCATGTCCAATCTCACTCCCAACACTGCCCCTCTCCCCTGCACAACATCCACTTATGGATACACCTCCCACAGCCAGCCGCATACTCCCACACCAATCACCATTTCCACAGAGTCTTCCACCCAAGGAATGGGTGAGGAAGTGGGAGTTCATGAGCCTGGCTTTACCCCCACCCCAGTATCACCATTTGTGATAACCCCCTTTGTTCTGGCACCTTTTTCATGATTTCCTCCAAAGTGTGGCTGGTCCACACTTTTTTTGGGTGGGAAAATAGGCCTTGAGTAGTGGGTTTTTTATGTCTGTTTTAATTTTTATTTGTTTGTTTTGAATTTTTGCCAAAATTTTTAAGTTTTATATTTTTCAAAAAAACTTTTTTTCAAAAAAAATTTCAAAAAAACTTTAAGTAAAAGTTACCCTATTTACTATTTTCATACATCAGAGTCTATATGTGTTTTTTAAAGGGGTGGGTGAGGAGAGTAGGGGTAGCTAGGGGATAAGGGGTAACAGGGTAGGTACTATGCACTTTATATGTAAGAAATGAAACACAGAGAGCTGAATTTCTGAAAACTGGAGCGGACAGAATCTGGAGTGGTTGGGCATGACAACCAATCAGCTTTTCTATTAACTTACAAAGCTTTAAAAAATACCAAACTAAAGAGAAGCTGATATTTTTGAATATTGCCAACTGCTACACATTCTGCCTACTCCAGTTTTCAGAAATCCCCCCACAGATCCATTTTTCCAAAGTGGAACAGACAGTATTTAGGGTGGTTGTCCATAGTAACCCGTTTCTCTTTTTGTTTTTATGTGGCTTACTTTAAAAACTGAAGAGATGAGCTGATTGTTTACTATTGCCAACAGCTACAGATTCTGTCTACTCCAATCTTGTCAAATTGCCCACATGATGGCAGAATCCTAGTAAAATGTACTTACTGTAAAGTGATGAGGAGTCTTTCACAGGCTGGAATACTCTCCTGAAGGTGTCCTGATGCTCTAAATGCCTGGGCAGTATCCCTAGTAGCTCATATAAACTGTAAAGTGTCTGTTAGCAGGTCCATACAAGACACAATTGGGGGGAATTTATTTTAACAGGAGCAAACAGAAGCTGGAACATTTGATGGTGGAAAAAAAAACGTATCTTTTTCACAAATTCCTCTCATTTTCCTAAAAGAGAGGCTTATTAGTTGCTATGGGTAATATATTCAGTCTGCTCCAGTTTGGATAAATACCACCTAACAGACCTCACTCAAGATAATGATGCATGTGCAAGGTCACAAACACACATAATCAAGTAAGCTTGAACATGAGAACTCACTTTTTGATGGACATGTGGGTGTATTCAAAAAATGTATCCTCATGTCCATGGAGATCATTATATATGGACCAGAACTGGCCTTGTTGTTGTTGGCTCACAATCACAGAATGGACCCAGAACCTTGCCTCTGCTTTCTTCTTCTATTGAGAATAATAAACGTGGTCACTACAGCTGCTTTGATGCACTGATTTGATAAATCCTTCTTTGCAATCCAACACACACTCTCCTCTGTCACGACGACAACCCCAACAAACAGGAACAGGATAGATGTCACATCAGCCACTGCTTTTTATTGGACGCCTCATCATATACATAGGCTAAAAAAAGCATGCAAAATGCACATGCTTTTGTGCAAAAAAATGCACGTGATATGCACGGAAAACGTGCTGAAACGCTGATGCCTAGGTGTGAATGCAGGCGTAATTTCTGTTTTGGAAATGCAACAGGAAGTGAGAGGAAATCTCCTCGAAGTGAGGGGAATTTAGACCTTAGACAGTTGTGACCACAACATTTGTTCCCATGTTGTCCCATGAAAGATTTTCTTGACAGCTCAAGAGTTTTTCCTTTACATGTACTTTAAAGAAAACCTGCGCTGAAAAAAAGCATGGGGACAGTTTTTGTTAACCTCCTCCTAAAATGCTAGTTATCTGGCAATTATGTTGATGCTCTCACGTTATTATTTCAGTAAGTGAAGTCAGGGTAAAATCGGAACATTTGATCTGCATACTTGTCTAGGGCCAGTGACTCATAACATTTTAAAAATACAAGAGCCACATGACAGCCTCTAGCATCTTCAGTAAAAAAAATGTCAGCAGTGACTATAGATTTCTACCAACAGATTTCCTTTAATCACTCTTTTGAAGATCTTCAACTGAAATTTGTTTCCAATAACAGCTGGGTACATTTTAGGGCATTTGGCTGAAATGTTGTCACATGGAGCAAGTACGCTGTTTAAGAGCAGCAGGTCCATAGTTTTTACAGTTGCTTTTAACATTTGTCACGGATCGAAGGACATTTTTCAAAGCCAAGAGGTGTAAGAGGCTGTTATTACCAAAGTGGTTTTGATGTAAACAAAAGTGCCTTGGCAAGTGCCCTCAGAAATAGGAAGTAACCTCTTCGAGAGCTGGCAGCCATGGGTAGTGAGAGGGGCCTCGTCAGATGCTACTTTCTGAAGTGGGGTTAATTGGAAGCTGTCAAGAAGCAGGCAATTACTGACAAAAATGAAACAGCAGTCTGTGCTGGGAAGATTCAAGGCTTCATGCCTGGCCTGTTTTATATCAGATGGACTGTCTTATAGGAAATTATAATGATTCATCAGTGTTAATGGTTCAGTCTCATGCTCATGACCCCTCTGGCAGGGAAGTGGTTAGTTTAAATTATACATTTTCTAGAGAGCGTTTGCCTTTTGTTTCAAAGCTAGATGTCACAGCTCACACATGGAACAGCTTTTGGGATCTTGTTGGATTCCTAATCTAATGAATTCACTTACCCATAGCAAAAATGTGTCACTCTTTAATTGCTATGAAAAAAACCTGATTTGGTCAGGAGCAGCCTGATCACAATGGGAGATCTAAGTATTAGTTATTTTATATGCTGTCTTTTACCACAAGAACTGACATGATTTCAGCTTAAAAGGGGCATTGACAGCAACGTGATTTAAGATATATTGAAAATGTTGACATGGTCTAGGTATTGTCTTTGTAATTCTTCCCCACTGACCTCTCTGTATTATGCAATTCTCCATTCATGAACAATTCAAAGAGCTTTCTGTAACTGTTCAAAATAACTCCTCCCTCTATACCATATGTAAAAAACATATGACTTAAAGTGAACCTGAAAATGTAAAAGAAAAGTCCTGACAAAGGGCACATAACACAACATATATAGCATTACTTTTATTAGCCAGAAAAGCCTTTGCTGTACCCACCTCTGATTTAGTTTTACTTTTGTTCTGGGGCTTGGTGACTTTTCTTGATTTTATGGCTAAAACCTTACAACTGCCATTTCACTGCGAGACTGTCTCATTGGTGCTTGCTAGGTGCTTGCTAGGTTTCATTGCAGGGTGCTAGAACTATAAATCTCAGCTTGTATAATAATGCAGCAAAAATAAGGGTTTTTAAGGTATCAGAAACACCACTGATATAGCACAAAAGTAGGTTAGGATTATATCTTTATTTTATACAAAAATATATAAATGAAAATTTGATAGTGCATAATAAAACACTTAACACACTGATCCTTCCTTCATATTGTGGCATACAATCAAGACCTCCCTTATAAAGATACCAACAATATTGATAACTTATTTAAAAGACCATATAGAGTCCAAAAATGCAATATTGTCATGATGTCATGGTATCAAGGGGAGCCAATGTTCCCCAACGTGTTTCGCACCCAATGTAGGGGCGTCTTCCGGAGGATGGAAGAAGATACTATAAGTGTTTAATGATCTGTTAGATTGGTGTGACCATTTGAAGGAAGAAGTGCATCTATAAAAGCCAAAGGGAAAATCTCTGCAATGTTGTCACCAGTTTAGGCAGCCGTTTGGAGAAAAGAGCTGAGGTAAACAGAGGTCCTTGCTCTCGAATGTTGCTATGATCTCCAGAACAGCCAGCTGGCAGCCTCCAAAATATTTTTCCGGCGCACATGTCTAATTGATATGTTTTCAAGAATAGCTGGCTTTGTGCATGTGACTTTACTTACTGAAGAAGAGAGGTCTAGAAGACGTGTTCAATTATAATAGCAATGTCCACATATAAGTGAATTTGTAAGAATTTGTGTTCTGAGCCTGAGATCCATTGAATCTCTTCCTGTTATTTGTTTCACCAAGTTTGATCTGCAGGCATAGAAGTGAAATGATAATGGGCTTTTTAGACCTCTTACAAAATTGCTTTTACATTTCAGAATTTTAAATGGTTCTCACTGTCTGAACCTTCTTTGTACTCAGAGATGGCCTTTGGGGTGTTTGAGCTGTGCGACCGCACAGGGCACCATGGCACCAAGGGCGCCAGTCGGCTGACACAGCTCGTCCTCAGGGCGGCACACCCTCTGGCTTCTCTCCTCCTCACCGCTTGGCCATCCGACATGACAGCGCTCCCTCCTCTGCCCCCCGTTTCAGCGCTGTCTTTCTCCTCAGATCCCCACTGCCTCTGCCCATACAGGCAGCGGGGATCCGAGGAGAAAATGTCCACTGAAGCCTGCGGTAGGGTGGAGGAGGGAGCGCTCCCTGCTCTAAGGATGGCTTAGCGGTGAGGAGGAGAGAAGTCACAGCTTTCAGGATGTCCAAGTGGGGAGGATAGTGGAGCCGCTGTCATCCTGTCAGTTTCAGGATGACAAAGGCTCTGTGCGTGGGAAGAAGAAGAAGATCCCCCACACATACACATATTATTAGACATGTGCAAAGACTAAAAATGAATTTCAGATGAAATGAACGAAAACTAAAAAAAATTTCATTTGCTTCATCAAACAAAACTATTTTTATGCAATTTTGGATTTGGATTCATCCACTGGCATGTTCTGGAGGCAGGGCACATGATGTCATATGACACTGCACGTGTTGGGTGCCGCCATCTTGGTGTATATCTAGATGTCGCGTATACATGGCGTCATGAGATGTCATGCTCCCCGACCTCCAAGATGGTGGCACGCATTTGCAGAATGTGCTAGTGGCCAACATGGCCGCTGCGCATTCTCAAGCAAATTATTATGTGCCTGAATACATTTTTCGTATATTTGGGCATATGGTAATTAATTAATTTAACATGTAGTCTAGGTGTTGTGTTCTGTTTTTTAATTTTTTTATTTTCTAGATGCACTTACTTGAAAAAAGGATCTGCATGACAACCTGACACTATTTTTATAGACTCTAATTTTAGTCTGACATTTACTATTTACCAGTTGTTTGCCTACTGTTGTTTTAATTAATAAGAATACTTATATTGTGACTACAATTTTAATACCTTTAAATAATATCATAAATTTTAATATGTTTCTTTGGGGCTTAACAAAATGGGAGTCTTTAAATGGTGTGCATATTGAAGAAATGGCTGTGGCCACTGAGGGGTGTGCTCACTGAGGGGTGTTGTCACTGAGGGGCACTATAAAGCTTTCGCGCACAGGACGCCTAAAGGCCTAAGGCCGGCCCTGTTTGTACTACACTGAGTTTTTACTTTGTATAGTCCAAATAATGAAATTTACATCAAAATGATGTATCCAAGACAATAAACTATTTGCTGGGGCATCATATTTGACAAACAGCTGCTGGCATATTCACTTAATAAATGGAAGTCAGCAGTTGTGCACAGGAGACATGTGACCTGGGACAGACAGCAGATTCTGCAATATTGAAGCACACTGCTAAGGGGTCCAAAGGACATCTTTACTAGTTTACTGCAGATTAGACCTATTCAGAACAGAAATATATAAGTTGGTTGTTCTGTGACCAACACCATAATTACTTATTTGAACTAATCATGTTTCGGCGAGTACTTGGGGAAAAGTATCAGTACTCGTACTCGGCCTTAAAAAAGTGGTATCGGTGCATCCCTAGTATTCAGTAAACATTTCACAATGATCTACAGTACTTCATGGGTTAAAATAGTTCTGCAAAAGAGAATACAACAGATACACCCAAGGTAATCTTGCAATTATAAATGATCACTTACCTGATCTACCCCTGGGATTAGGTTTCCAGCTCTCCCTCTTTTTTAAACTTCCTTTGAAATATAGTCATGGACAAAAGTATTGCCACTACTGCACTTCATCCCAAAGAATAACGAATTTTCTGAAAAATAAGTTGTCCCAAATGAATGGCATAGACCATTGTTTATCCCATAGTCCGTAGACCAGACACTTTGCTTTTTGAATTAACACATTCCTGTAAATAATAAAACAAATTAAAATGGGACAGCATAAATATTGGTACCCCTAATCTAGTATTTCATAGCAGATGATTTTGTGACAAAACTGAAATCAACCACTTTCTGTAGTTCGGAAAAAAAACTTCTACACTTCCCAACCCCACATTGTGTCCCATTGCTCCAATTCACTCAAAAGATTACACCGCTCCTGCACAGCACACAAGCAGGATGAATCCAGGTGCTCAGCGCCTGCAGCTTGTCCTCACTCACACTTTAGCTACTTTTAAAACAATAAAACATCTGGCTACACTCCATATGTTGCTGGAAACCTTTTTTATTGAGGCCCGCCCCTTTAACGTGTTTCACCCAATCCTTGGCTTAACGTTAATGTAAAAGATTAATTCCAGGATTGGGTGTAATGTGTTAGAGGGGTGGACATTTGCATAGCTGTGTGATCCTTAATTAAAGCAGCTTCAAACGATATATGGAGTGTGGCCGGATGTTTTTTTGTTTTGCTCCAATTGTCTGAGGTTTGATGGTGCACACCACAACTACTACAGGCACAAGTAATACTCCTTTTTCTTCTAGAGGTATTCTAAAAAGACTCTGGGTAGGTGTGTGAAGCAGTGCTGGACCTTCAAAGTGAAGTGTTGGTGGGGAATTGTTCCTGTTGTGAGTAGCTATTTGTAGGAAGAGTTTCCCATGGCTTCTCAATGAATGAAAAGACCTTTAGGGGAGTAGGTTCTTTCTAAAGTGAAAGTATGTGTTGGTGGGTAGGGGCACCATATAAAGTGGTCAGAAGGATTTTCATTAAGAGCTCCCCTTAACAACATTATTGGTAACAGCAAATAGTAATAACTTTTTTGGGGGGTAACCCTCTTCTTCAATGCTCTGTAACAGTGTTAAAGAAACCTGTTCATACAATTTCTGGGGTTAGAATGTGTGCCTTGGCTGCATTCCCAATCACATTTATAAGATAGGAAGCATTGTTTCTTCCACTTGTCCATAGGCACATAAGGAACTAGGCAGCAGTAGACATCATGGAATAGAACACAAGGTGGGTACTCCTGCTACTGCTGCAATAGTATCACTAGAACTAGCCATATAAGGAGATTTTCTAAAAGTATTGCAAAACAAATGGCAAACTCACTCATCAACCAAAATCAAAAACCAGCTTTACATCAAGGTGCACATGGAAGTGCTTTAAACAGTAATAGCAAAAAGTTTCCCAGCACACTCACCAGCCAGCATGCAAAAAAAACTTGTCTCACCGCTAAGGTTAAAAACAGAGGTTTAGATACACGTCTTCTGCAGAAAATGTGAAAGCCGACAAGTTTTTTTGCATGCTGGCTGGTGAGTGTGCTGGGAAATGTGTTGTTATTACTTTCTAAAAGTATTGTCTCTTAACAACTTAATGATAATTATTGAACATCTAACAACCTGTAAGTAAAGTTTTCAAAATGATTAAACAATATGAAAATATCTAACCATACATGGGTGCCTTAGCGTATTTGATTTAGGGAAAGCATAGAATATGCCATATGATGCTGAGGGATAATTTCTGTAAGTTCATTTATTTTTGCCTAAGGATTGTTAGGGTTTGCAAATGCTGTGATTCAACATGCAGCCTGGTAAATATCAGAAACATGCAATGTGAGTGGATGACATACAAAGCAATACACCTTTGGACCTAGCAGTGTGTAACTGTTGAAATAATCCCATTCTCCGGTTAAACTACATGCTGAGCTCACAAGCAGCTATCAGTGAACATGGCCCTTTGAAGTGGTGCTGGCAGAATTATATCTTTATCTACTGACTGAGTCATTTCCAGCCAGATTTAGAAAAATGAAATCACTTTAAAATGTGTGAATTGCCTGGAGCCAGAATGAGAGCATCCTGCTCAGTCCTGACATTCAATCTTGTGTATTTTGGTACCTTACCCATTTCTGAAATTAGAAGTAAACTTATTCTCAAGATGGAAAATTGCTGTGTTGGATATGCTCAGTGATTCTTCCCCCGATTCTATGCACTGCAGTTTTTAACTGTATTATAATTAGGAATCACCTTCTTATTCTAAGGATATCTTTATCTGTTTTTACTGATATGATACAAGAGGACCAGCCTTCATGGTATATTTTGCAGTGTTTATAACAATCAACTCTAAGCAAGGAGTAAAATCAGAAAACTGATTGTGTTATCAGTGAAAGACTCACTGTTTCCATTTAATCGGAGGTTTTTTTTAAATCCCTCTTTAGCTAGATATATTATGTAGGTTTATGTAGGTAAGACCAAACAACAACTACTTAAATACATTTATGACCACATATACTTAATAGAAGGGGGTAAAATAACTACACACAATTTTGAAACCACCTACTTAGAGTTCCTAGTTTTAGAACATGTTTTTAATGATGAAAGAGGTGGGAATTATAACACGATAATATTACAGAAGGAAACAAAGTGGATATACACATTAAATGCTATCTCTCCTCTAGGCTTAAATGAGCATTTAAGCTTCAAGCCATTTCTATAATTATCTGAGATGTATATGTTATGGTAAGATCAGAGTACCTGTCAGGGTTTACCGTTCTCCTCTGAGAATCCCAGCCAGGATTTCCAGAAGATCTGCTATTAATGGATCTCATTGGGTCCAGGACAGTAGGGCTAGTAATAGTAAAATATTCCAGACTAGGACTTCCAGTTTACCCTGAGACTGGGTGTTTTGTCTCTGACTCAGAAGGATATTTAAGCACTAGCTCTGCAAGGCGCTGGTTCTTTGTCTTTTTGCCAGCTTCCTGTTTGTCTAAGCTTATACTTCTGCTGTTTTCTTGTTGCTGACCCAGACCGTCTGACCCTTCACTTGCTGCCCGCCCTGATCTTCTGCCTGGACCCGACTTTGCTCTTGTCTCCTGTGTTTGTCCTCTGATTACTCATTGCTGACCTGCGACCGTCTGACCACCCTCTGCCCCCCTGCTTTTTCCTGCCAGGCCGCAAGCATGGATGAGGGTCTGGTATGGATTGGGGGGGGGGGGGATTTACACAATTTTGTTTTTGTGGTTTTGTGCATGAGATGCCTATTTAAGATCCATATCATACCTTACTCCAGGAAAGGGGTCTGGAAGAAATGTTTTGGAGCGGCGTCCTATGCCTACTATATGGACCATTTATGTATTAATACAAGGTGATAATATTCCCTCTTAAATTACTTTTCGCAACTAATGCATGTAGTTATGTTAATCCTTTCTTATTGCTGAGGTCCTTCATGCCCCCTATTCATTTAGTTGCCCTTCTCTATACTCTCTCCACTTCTACAACATTCTAGTTTTGAATGGTTACCCAAAATTAAGGTGTACGTTGATGGTATATTCTCAGATCCTTTTCAAATATCTAACGGCGCAAGACAGGGATGTCCCTGGCCCCCACCTTATTTTTGGATTAATAATGGAACCTTTGGCTCAATCCATCAGTAATAATCCCTTAATTAAGGGTATAGCATTGGGGAATGTAGACCACAACATTGATTTATTTGTGGACAATGTCATATTAATTACCTCTTATCCTTGCAACATGCTCCGCCTCATCCAAGACACTTTAGCAAGGCTTCCTATTACAAAGATAATGATAATTCCAACTCCTAAGGTATTATATTACTTCCTCTTGATGATACCATCTGTAGGATAATTGCCCCTTTTGTTTGGGAAACAAAGGCTGTTAAATATTTGTGAAAATGGTTGCCAGCACCTAATCACTGATTATATGACCTCAGTTATAAGAGTTTTCTACATAACTTCCCAAGAATTGAAGGGCATCTCACAAATAGATTTATCTATGATGGTTAGAATATCTGCTTTTAAAATGCCGAAACTGTTACACTTGTTTTGCACGCTTCCGATACATATCCCTAGATCCTTTTTATCTACTGCTCAAAGACTGCTCAAAGACTGCTCAAAGACTGCTCAATGCATATGTGTGAAATGGCAAGAAACCTAGAAGCTCCATGGCAATTCTAACCAGACTGTCAGGATCCAGAGCACCCACAGGTGGTGTTGGAGCCAGGTCCTGCAGCTCCTGTGCTCGCCTGCGGGTGTCTCCAGCAGCCAGGAACTGTCAGGAACCTGCAGCTCCAGTACTCACCTGCGGGTGTGCCCCAGCTGTGAGTGATCATTCCATCACCTGGTACTTCCTGGGAGTGTATTTAAGCCCTCCCTACAGTCAGGAAGCTGGCTCAGTATTGCGTCGCCTGCTACCTGAACCCTGCTACCTGAACTGCTCCAGTACTCACCTGCGGGTGTGCCCCAGCTGTGAGTGATCATTCCATCACCTGGTACTTCCTGGGAGTGTATTTAAGCCCTCCCTACAGTCAGGAAGCTGGCTCAGTATTGCGTCGCCTGCTACCTGAACCCTGCTACCTGAACCCTGCTACCTGAACCCTGCTACCTGAACCCTGCTACCTGAACCCTGCTACCTGAAATCTGCTATCTGAAATCTGCAAACCTGTCACCGACCCGGCTTGTTACCCCGACCACTCTTCTTGGATCCTGTTCCTGTACTGTGCTGCTGCCCTCCTGTTAATGACCCGGCTTGTTAACCGACCACTCTCCTTGAATCCTGTTCCTGTACCGCCCTGCCCTCCTGTTAACGACCCGGCTTGGGTCGTGTGCTTTCAGCATACTATGTTATTTTTTGGGTTTGAACTTATATTCACATGGTGGAAAGCAGGGGCTGACTGGCAACTTTTAGCCCAGGGGGCAAGTACAGCCCAAAGGCCCATGGTGCAGCAACTTGGCCCCCCTCCTGCTCTGCCTCTTCCACCGCCTTCTCCCCGCCCCTGTCTGCCACTTTTGCCATCCATGTAACATTAGTGTGAATGTATTTATCAGTTTAGGAAATTTAAAGCACACTGGTAGTGGAGGGATGCCTCATCAGGGCTGTACATGTACATGACTGCTGCGACCCTGGTAGTTCTGCCACTAACTCAGAACAAATACATTGTACAGCATTGCAGAATGACATTGGCTATAGAGAACTACAATTCGACGCAATACATTACACAACAATGCAGAATACCATCATCTATAGAGGACTATAAATCCCAGCAATAATGACTACCAACAGATATAGATAACTACAATTCCCAGCAATACCATTATACAGCAATGCAGAACAGCATCAGCCATAGAGGACTACAAATCCCAGCAAAATAATATGAAGTGACATACTCTGCTGCTCTGGGTTCTCCGCCTGATGTCTCCAGCGTCTCGGGTGGGCTGTGCGGGCTCTCACCAGGGGTACAGAGAGTTTCACGGGTGCGTGTGTGTGTGTGTGCAGCAGAGGCGGCTCCCTAATTAGGCTCTCAGGTGGCCAATGCGGACTGTCAGGTGGTCAGTGCGGGCTCTCTGCAGGTCAGTGTGGGATCTGTGGTGGCTCCCTAATAATTAGTGGTGGCTCTGTGGTAGCTCCCAGGTGGGTAGTGGGGGCTCCACTGTGGCCAGTGGGGGCTCCACTGTGGCCAGTGGGGGCTCCCTAGTGGGGGCTCTCCTCATCTTCGTCCTAACTCTGCTTCCCTACATCTTCTCATCTTCATCCTGACACTACTCCCCCACATCTCCTCATCTTTGTCGTGACACTGCTCCCCCACATCTCCTTATCTTCATTCTGATACTGCTCTCCCACATCATCTCATCTTCATCCTGACATTGCTCCCCCACATCTCCTCATCTTCATCCTGACACTGCTCCCCAACATCTTCTCATCTTCATCTGGACATTGCTCCCCCTTCATCTCCTCATCTTCATCCTGACATTGCTCCCCTTCATCTCGTATCATCCAGACACTGCTCCCCTACATCTCCTCATTTTCATCCTGCCACTGTTCCCCCCATGCAGTGGCGTAACTACTGCCATAGTGGCCCACATGGTCGCTATTGGGCGTAGGGGGGCTGGGAGCAGTTTTGGGGGGGTCCATACAAATTTTTGCTATGGGGCCCTATTATTTCTAGTTAGGCCCCTGAATAGTAGTATCTAGATGCCAGTGTTGTGTTCTTGAAAAGAATGTGATTTGACTTGTGTGATAAAACACAGAAGTTGTGTCCATTGCAGGCAGTGATTTGTCTGCAAGAAATTACATTAGGGATGTGCAGAACACACCTGTTATTCTAAAATAAACAATAAACTAGAGATTTCCAATTGGAAGTATAATGCTGCTTTTCATCAATAATATTTCCATTTCGTAGCTTAAGCAAATATATGTGCAAGTCAGAAACATGCAATGTGTATGGAACTCAGAGAGAAAGATTATCCTCTATTCCTCAAAAAACCTTTTTAGAGCCCATAAGACCTCAATATTGGCATAATTCACAAGTTCTGGTTTGTATCTCAAAGTCCATTGGGTGACAGTCCATTAATAGGCAGACCACTCCTACAATAAGGAGTGATCTACCTATTAATAGGATCTTCTATTACATATTGAAGGCATGTCCATTTTCAGACCTAATCCCTTTATTTAAGATGTGTTTACATCCACTCTAATTTTAGACCCCTTTGTATGTTTTATTTAGATGTAAGCCTCAGTTTGGAGGCTAACCATTCGTTTGCCAGTTGGATCCTTTGAAAAAATAAAGTGGTTTGTTTCCTTTCTTTGAATCACATACTCTAACGTAAGATAGCTATGGACGCCTATCTAACCTAATGTTTGGCTCTTATATATGCCTGTCTATCTGATTTGGACATAATATATAGATTGAAATTAAAGTCATTCTTATGAGTGTGTGACCAATTTTGGTAGAGAATCATGTTTCTCTCTTCCCTCTAAGTAATGCTGTTATTCTTTGAATTACACACGTACAAAACTTCATGATTCCATGCTGCTACTCCATGAATTCCACATTATAAACCTTTTTGACTGTTATAAAGAAACAAATTAAGTGGTTAGTTGCTATATAGCCCAGTGAAAGTATAGGGAATTTGAGCTAAATTTATCAACGTAATAATGTCCCCCTTGATATTTTTGTTGTTGTTTCCCCTTTCCCCCATTGGTGAATGCCTATGCACAACTGGTGACACACCAAGTCACACTTATTGTTTTTGTAAGTAAAAATTGTGGTATTAACATTATATGTATGTGAACATATACAGATATATTTATCTTACCTTTTTCTTTTTATAAATATATTAGAATGTTCACCATCTTTATACTACTGAAAACATTACCAATTACTATAGAAATGCATTTAATTTTTTGCTTATCACAAAATGTCCATGGTTGTTTTTTTTTTTTAATATTGTGTTTTGATGTTTCAAATATTATGTACAAATAACATTCTGATTATCTAAATGTTATAATAGGGTCTTTATCACATGGTAGTTTTGTTTATATTATTGTATAGTATATGTATAAGTATTTATCTCTCAGTCTAAAACAAAATTGGGCTTCTAAATGTGCTTCTATTTAAAAAAAAACAAAAAACAATGCAGACTAATGATTTTTTATATATAAAATAGTATGTCAGTATACTTACCCATTAATGTACCTATAAAGTCCTTTTTAAACATCTGTGCTATATAGTTTTATCTCTTAGAAGTAATTGAGTAAAGGTTAAACCTTTAGGCATTAATTAGGTCATTTTGTAATTTGTATCTCAGCATGGAATTGGATAGCATCAAAGCTATTGCAATACCCCTTTAATTTTCTTCCTTTTAAATCATTTTATTTGTTTTCTCCCCTTTGCCCCTACAGTGAGAATAAGCAGAGCATCAATCAAAGAGCAAGAAACGCAGCTAGATTTGCTTTATCTATTGATCAGCTATTGCCTGTGATCTCTGCAATTTCCTTTCCTCTTGCCTTGTACAAGCAGCTGTATCTCTAGACAGGTAACATCTTTATACAGGCGGTTCATCATTCTCAGATACCAAACTCGACAGACACTTAAGAGATCCCATTTGGAGGCTTGGAAAGCGCAAATGGAATTTGTTCCTCAACTGCAAAATCTGAGAGGTGAAAGGAAGAAAAATGCTGTTTGCAAACGTACTACTTTGAAAAAACCTGACTATGAACTTAAATTTCTGTTCTACTTAATGCATCAACAAATTATATAGATTTTAAATATATTCAACTTCCTGTGGATCAATACTAACTGCCTAGCTAGTGTATGTCACTAAGAGAAGCTTATAAAAAAAAACATTAAATACAAGTTGTTTCTTTACTGACTTATTTATATGTTATTACTGGATGCTTTCATTTACAACATATATTTTCTAATGGGCTTCAAGTTATTTGCACTGAGAGGGGAAAGAGTGAGAAGAACTTTTATTTATATATTTACTAAATAATGGGTTTGAATTACTGAAAAATATGTTCACAGCAAATCTGTGAATTGTGAACAGCAGGAAATGAGAGACAATGGGGCTGATTTACGAAGCCCAACACGCACACG
>NW_017308084.1:280478-289032 GCF_000935625.1 Nanorana parkeri | reverse complement strand
TCTCCCTGGGATCGGGATTGTATATACGGATGGTGCATTGTGCGCGCTCTGTGAAGACATTTGATGACATCATTATCTTGTCTCCTTGGATTCTGGGCCACGATTTCTTTGTAGGGATGAGAATACTGAATTACTGGGCGAGTTTGCAGGAATCTCACTATCACAACTATTTGGAACTCGTTACAAGTGTCAGAAAAAGAAATAAAAGCAATATTGTGGGGGAACATTGAATAATTCCTGGCCTGTTGGCTGGTAAAGAAATCTGATTCTCTCCTTTTAAGGGAACAACCCAGAAACATGGAGAAGAGAGCAGAGAACCCGGACCAGACAGAAATGACAGTGAGAGCTCAGGATTGCAGGCGCTGTGAGCTCTTCTCTCATGTACTGCACAGTGTTATTCCTGACCCAGTGATATGACCCCAGAGTCTCTCCGGTGTGAAAACATTTTTATTTCATGTTCCTCTTGTAACCAAACTCTGCCCGGCACTAGCGATCCCCTATATCGGTGTCTGCTATGAGCACTGGCTGCACCGGTGAATGACATGGAGAACAATCAGATAATTGTGGATAATCATCCGACAAATAAAGTGTTAGGATACCTGACATGTCTCATGGTATATGGACTCTACCAACCAGGGTTCAAAGTGTTAATTCTGCATGGAGCACGGTTCAGAGGGATATAGTGGAACGCGGTACGATAAATAGCTCAGTAATATCCTGGTACCTGCTATGGTTTAGTGTATAACTGTAACATATACAGTGTAGTATAGTATAGGGGGGTATAACTGTAACATATACAGTGTAGTATAGTATAGGGGTGTATAACTGTAACATATACAGTGTAGTATAGTATAGGGGGGTATAACTGTAACATATACAGTGTAGTATAGTATAGGGGTGTATAACTGTAACATATACAGTGTAGTATAGTATAGGGGTGTATAACTGTAACATATACAGTGTAGTATAGTATAGGGGTGTATAACTGTAACATATACAGTGTAGTATAGGGGGGTATAACTGTACCATATACAGTGTAGTATAGTATAGGGGTGTATAACTGTAACATATACAGTGTAGTATAGTATAGGGGTGTATAACTGTACCATATACAGTGTAGTATAGTATAGGGGTGTATGTATTTTTCTATGTATGTATGCTATATTGTGCTGTACATGGGCCCTATGTATCCAGTGATAGGTTGGATGTATCTGCCACTAGGTGGCGCCTGTCTGATTTCCCTCTTCTATCAGGCAGTGTGTATCCCTGAACCCTGAATGATACATACACCTTCATTACTATATCCGTGTTCACAGTTACATGTAGAAGAGTCCTGGTCATTGTACATGGAGTTGTCCTTTTATTGATGCAGTGTACCCCTACATGGATTTATTACTGGAACTATTAACGGTCTATTCTGAGGAGAATTAGCAAGTACACTATATTACCAAAAGTCTTGGGCCCTCATGTGCGTGTAAAGGCCGGCGTCCCAATACGTTTGGTAATACAGTGTATATGGAAGCCTTTTGGATGTACAGCTTCTACAGATCATTCTACAGCATAAGGTTCTGAAGCTAGGCCAAGGTACCGGCATTGTCCCTTATACACGGAATAATATATATGGCTTTGACACACAGAGATGGAGAAGGACGTAAGGCTCAATGTTTGGAGGAAGCCGCAAAGACAAACAAAAATACCGACTTGTGATGTTCATGTGGTGTGACCTCTGTATTCACCACCCGTACCTCCATATCCAGGACAGGAGGATGGGAGGACAGGAAGACAGGAGGATGGGAGGACAGGGTTTGGGCACATGATAAATATGACATTGGATGGAAAAGGACCAGAAAAATAAGGTTCAGTTAGGAGAAAAAAAATGGCTGCCTGCAAACAGCAGCTACATGAGCAGTTGTGATCAGAACTTGTTTGGAAGGTGACCGCACACCCATCCATATCTGAGAGGTGACCGCACACCCATCCATGTCTGCGAAAGTTACCGCACACCCATCCATGTCTGCGAAAGTTACCGCACACCCATCCATGTCTGCGAAAGTTACCGCACACCCATTCATGTCTGCGAAAGTTACCGCACACCCATTCATGTCTGCGAAGGTGACCGCACACCCATCCATGTCTACAAAGGTGACCGCACACCCATCCATGTCTACGAAGGTGACTGCACACCTATCCATGTCTACAAAGGTGACCGCACACCCATCCATGTCTACAAAGGTGACCACACACCCATCCATGTCTACAAAGGTGACCGCACACCCATCTATATCTGAGAGGTGATTATATGAGCAGCTTTCATACACATAGTGGAATAGAAGACGCTGTCCATAGAATGTGAACCATCCGGCCTGTTATATAAGAGGATGCTATTTATTGCTCGGACACGCCCCCTATTTACACACACGGGTGCACATTCACACAGTCTAAACAGAGACACACAGCGGCCACACGGAGGAGATCTGCCAATGTGGGGGATGTATTTATTCAGTCTGGATTTTGCTTATTATGTCTAATAGAACACCATCTGCACATCGTAAAGTGTCCCTGAGCACAGGAAGGTGCGCTGGGTGCAGAACCAGGACAGCCACTCGTATCCCATCCAGGAATGTGCCCACCGCCCAGGGTTCCCCTCCATTCTGCTGCCAGGGTTCCCCTCCATTCTGCTCCCAGGGTTCCCCTCCATTCTGCTCCCAGGTTTCCCTCGATTCTGCACCCAGGGTTCCCCTCCATTCTGCTCCCAGGTTTCCCTCGATTCTGCACCCAGGGTTCCCCTCCATTCTGCTCCCAGGTTTCCCTCGATTCTGCACCCAGGGTTCCCCTCCATTCTGCTCCCAGGTTTCCCTCGATTCTGCACCCAGGGTTCCCCTCCATTCTGCTCCCAGGTTTCCCTCGATTCTGCACCCAGGGTTCCCCTCCATTCTGCTCCCAGGTTTCCCTCGATTCTGCACCCAGGGTTCCCCTCCATTCTGCTCCCAGGTTTCCCTCGATTCTGCACCCAGGGTTCCCCTCCATTCTGCTCCCAGGTTTCCCTCGATTCTGCACCCAGGGTTCCCCTCCATTCTGCTCCCAGGTTTCCCTCGATTCTGCACCCAGGGTTCCCCTCCATTCTGCTCCCAGGTTTCCCTCGATTCTGCACCCAGGGTTCCCCTCCATTCTGCTCCCAGGTTTCCCTCGATTCTGCACCCAGGGTTCCCCTCCATTCTGCTCCCAGGTTTCCCTCGATTCTGCACCCAGGGTTCCCCTCCATTCTGCTCCCAGGTTTCCCTCGATTCTGCACCCAGGGTTCCCCTCCATTCTGCTCCCAGGTTTCCCTCGATTCTGCACCCAGGGTTCCCCTCCATTCTGCTCCCAGGTTTCCCTCGATTCTGCACCCAGGGTTCCCCTCCATTCTGCTCCCAGGTTTCCCTCGATTCTGCACCCAGGGTTCCCCTCCATTCTGCTCCCAGGTTTCCCTCGATTCTGCACCCAGGGTTCCCCTCCATTCTGCTCCCAGGTTTCCCTCGATTCTGCACCCAGGGTTCCCCTCCATTCTGCTCCCAGGTTTCCCTCGATTCTGCACCCAGGGTTCCCCTCCATTCTGCTCCCAGGTTTCCCTCGATTCTGCACCCAGGGTTCCCCTCCATTCTGCTCCCAGGTTTCCCTCGATTCTGCACCCAGGGTTCCCCTCCATTCTGCTCCCAGGTTTCCCTCGATTCTGCACCCAGGGTTCCCCTCCATTCTGCTCCCAGGTTTCCCTCGATTCTGCACCCAGGGTTCCCCTCCATTCTGCTCCCAGGTTTCCCTCGATTCTGCACCCAGGGTTCCCCTCCATTCTGCTCCCAGGTTTCCCTCGATTCTGCACCCAGGGTTCCCCTCCATTCTGCTCCCAGGTTTCCCTCGATTCTGCACCCAGGGTTCCCCTCCATTCTGCTCCCAGGTTTCCCTCGATTCTGCACCCAGGGTTCCCCTCCATTCTGCTCCCAGGTTTCCCTCGATTCTGCACCCAGGGTTCCCCTCCATTCTGCTCCCAGGTTTCCCTCGATTCTGCACCCAGGGTTCCCCTCCATTCTGCTCCCAGGTTTCCCTCGATTCTGCACCCAGGGTTCCCCTCCATTCTGCTCCCAGGTTTCCCTCGATTCTGCACCCAGGGTTCCCCTCCATTCTGCTCCCAGGTTTCCCTCGATTCTGCACCCAGGGTTCCCCTCCATTCTGCTCCCAGGTTTCCCTCGATTCTGCACCCAGGGTTCCCCTCCATTCTGCTCCCAGGTTTCCCTCGATTCTGCACCCAGGGTTCCCCTCCATTCTGCTCCCAGGTTTCCCTCGATTCTGCACCCAGGGTTCCCCTCCATTCTGCTCCCAGGTTTCCCTCGATTCTGCACCCAGGGTTCCCCTCCATTCTGCTCCCAGGTTTCCCTCGATTCTGCACCCAGGGTTCCCCTCCATTCTGCTCCCAGGTTTCCCTCGATTCTGCACCCAGGGTTCCCCTCCATTCTGCTCCCAGGGTTCCCCTCCATTCTGCTCCCAGTGTTCCACTCCAGCCTGCTCCCAGGGTTCCCCTCCATTCTGCTGCCAGGGTTCTCCTCCATTCTGCTCCCAGGGTTCCCCTCCATTCTGCTGCCAGGGTTCCCCTCCATTCTGCTCCCATGGTTCACATGTTTTGGTGCTGGATGTTCGACTTGGAATAAAAATTGTGCTGAGTGGGGAAAGAGCAGGAACTGAGTCACTGATAGACCCGTCTGTATCCGTTCCTATGAGTCAGTATAAATAACCCCTCATCTGCTGCTCCAATGGCTCCATCTAGGCCAAGGCCCATCCTCCCTTTTATAATATGCAGCAGTTGGTTTACTACCTTTTGATCTTTAGCACCTGAGAAAGCATCTACAGCATCTACAGTCCTGGACACAAAGTTTTGAGAATGACACAAATATTAATGTTCGCAAAGTCTGCAGCTTCAGTTTGTATGATGGCAATTTGCATCTCCTCCAGAATGTTATGAAGAGCGATCGGATCTCTTTGCCATGAAGATGAACTTCATCCCCCAAAACATATCCTGCATTTCAGCCACAGGAGGAGCAGCTGACATCATGGCGGTGATTCTCTCGGTAACGCAGGTGTCAGTGCTGACGAGGACAAGGCTGGAGACCCCTCTGTCATGCTGATGGAGTTAGAATAACAGACTGGAGGGCGGAGTTTGGAATCGTTGTCCTTCCTCTGTTGGTGACCTGCGAGGAAACGCGCGCCGCCATCATTGCTTTGCACAAAAAGGGATTCACAGGCCAGGATAACGCTGCCACTAAGATTGCCCCGAAATCAACCATTTTATCGGATCATCAAGGAGAGAGGTTCAATTGTTGTGAAGAAGGCTTCATGGCGCCCAAGAAAGTTCAGCAAGCGCCAGGACCATCTCCTAAAGTTGATTCAGCTGCGGGATGGGGGCACCACCAGTGCAGAGCTTGCTCAGGAATGGCAGCAGGCAGGTGTGAAGACTTTTGCAGGATGGCCTGGTGTCAGGAAGGGCAGCAAAGAACTGCTTCTCCCCGGGAGAAACATCCGGGACAGACGGAGATTCTGCACAAGGTACAAGGATTGGACTACTGAGGATCGGGGGAAAGTCATTGTCTCTGAGGAATCCCCTTTCCCATTGTTTGGTGCATCCAGAAAATACCTTGTCCGCTACCATCAGTACTATACATGCATGAATAAAGAAGGGGACAAAAACATCCGCCAAGATCAACTTCTCCCGACTTCAGGAACAGTTTGGTAAGGAACAATGCCTCTTCCAGCACAATGGAGCACTTCGCCATAAGTCAAACGTCATAACTAAGTGGCTTGGGGAACAAAACATCAGAATTTTGGGTCCATGGCCAGGAAACTCCCCAGAACTTAATCCCATTGAGAACTTGTGGTCAATCCTCAAGAGGCAGGTGAACAAAAAAAAACAAATTCTGAGAAAACCCAAGCATTGATGATGCAAGAATGGGCTGCCATCAGTCAGGATGTGGCCCAGAAGGTGACTGACAGCATGCCGGGGGGAATTGCAAAGGTCTGGCAGCATGCCGGGGGGAATTGCAGAGGTCTGGCAGCATGCCGGGGGGAATTGCAGAGGTCTGGCAGCATGCCGGGGGGAATTGCAAAGGTCTCGAATAAGAAGGTACAACGCTGCAAATAGTGACTCTTTGCAGGAACTTCATGTCATTGTCACGTATGAAATGCTGTAATTATACTTCCGTGTACCAGAGTAACATGTGACAAGAAGATCCGAAAACACTGAAACCGCAGACTTTGTGACAACTCATATTTATATAATTCTCAAAACTTTTGTCCCGGACTGTATTACCACCATGGTTCAATCCCATCTACTGTTCCTGGTCATATCTGTCAGTGTCTACACCGCTATCCCATAGCACAGTACATATAAATTCCTTCTTCTGTCATCTAAAGAAGACTTCCTGTATTCTCCAGGATGATACTATCTACAACCTTCACAAATGGTGGTCACTACTTACTCTACTTCTCTTGTGCTGCTCCCATGGAACTCTCTTCTAGATACCATCACATATTCATCAACCCTCCCAGATGTGCGTATGCCTAACTCACGACCTCCGTATCCCGGCTTTTGTTGTCCTGGACTGACGGAAGGTTGAATCCCCGTGAGGATCTTGCGTTTTATACACCACTCATTGCTCCTTGTTTACCATAATATAAGCGCACAGTTGTGTCTGAGTCCGTATACATTGTCAGTCATGTCCGGCTTTTCCATTGTCATGGCTTGGAGTGGTTATGCGAGGTTGTCTTTCAGCATCGTCTAGCCCACTTTCCTCATTGCTGGCTGACATAGAGGCCTCGGGCTGGAATCAGAACGGTGACTCAGGTCCCCAGGAGAGTTCCTGCAAGCTGTGGACTCTGGTGAAAGGGCAGTGTAACGAGCCCCTTGCTCGCTCGGTCCCACTCTCCCGGCACTCCTTAGATTTCAGACCGCAGCGTCTGATATTTCGGACATCCGCTAATTTGGGATTCGAACTCCAGCTCTGTGCCGTTCGTATCCAGTGGTGATCGCTCAGAACAAACACCAGGCCGGCTGTATGTAAGTTCCAACAGGGATCTCCTTTATTGGATGCACACGCACACTTATATAAAACAACAGTTTGAAGGTGTCCTAACCGACCACCTTCCTATTGGTCAACTGCAAAGTATCTTCTAGTCCTCACTTAGCCCTCGTTCACACCTGAACATTTTGTAGCGGGTTCTACACCCGACGAACGCTCTACAAAATGCTCAAAAATATGAATCCCATTGTATTCAATGGTCTCGTTCCCACCTCGGCGTATTTCCGCCCATCCCTAACGCGCTACAAAACGGCCCACGCCTGGAAAGGTCCAGGTACTACTTTGGGCCGTTTTTGTTGCGCGTTTCCATTGGGATACAGCCAAGTAGCCTTGGGAAACGCGCGACGTTCACGCGTTTTTTTACCGTCGCTGAAAAAACCGCGCGACAGACGCGCATATGCAATACGCCTAGGTGTGAACAAGACCTTAGGTCCTCTTGGCCATGCAAATGAGGACTTGAAACAGGGATTGGTCTGATCTGCTGCTCCCCCGCAACAGCCGTCCATGGGCCCCGGACACCCAGTTTAACCCACAAGGGGGGTCTCTATAGTCCTAGGCCCATAGTCCGTAGGAAGGAGGCTAGCCCTCAGGCTCCTCCAGCAGCCCCGGTGACGGTTCAGTCCGTCACAGGCAGCACAGAGCTTCTTATGACTAGAGATTGGGTATTATACAGATACAGGGCGGGCAGAAAGCTGTGACCCATAGCCCACTGATACCATGGAGACAGCGGAGTCATCTTCAGCAACCAATACAATCGCACTGATTATTTCTGATTGGTGGAAATAAATTGACTGTTCCTGCTCCCTGCTGATCCCCATTCTCACATCCATAGAGGGTGGTAGTGGCCCTGTTTGGCCTTGGTTATATACAAGTAATGGACTTTTTATACTCATCTCTGTGTTACATTGTCTTCACATTCAATAAACAGGAGATTGTATATAATGAGACCGGGATAATGACTAAGATATATTATTATAAGGTTCAGTGTGATGAAGTCTGCACAGTTGTGGTTTTCCTCATGGTAGTCTGCATGTAATCATGAGAGCTGCTGAGACTCAGCCCCATGACTGATCAGTGACCTGCGCCCGTCCATAGGAGGCCTATTCTGAAGACATTGTGCAGCACCAGGGAGGGAGGTGGGGGCCACAGACTTGTCACGTTTCGTGTCACGAATAAATGGCGATGAAGGATTTTTCCGGAAATGCAGATTTCTTAGAAATGACTTTGTTCATGGTACAGGAATCTGTTTGGCTTCCCTCCAGATCCCCACAGTGGAGGGATTAGAGAACTTCACATTCCATCTAGACGCAGGATATTGGGAGTGCGTCCATACTGCATGCTGCTGCCTGCGGATTTACACGTGTAGAGCGGCGTTTACACAGCCGGTTATTGCTGTTCAGAGTCTCCCATGATGGAAGAGTCTCATCTACTGCTCACACTCCCCCCCCCCCCCC
>NW_017308084.1:259268-275497 GCF_000935625.1 Nanorana parkeri | reverse complement strand
CCCCCCCCCCCAACAATGCTGCTGTATAAATACAGACAGACCCCACAGCTCTCCCTGCTGCCATCCCATCCACCAATCACAGCATTCCCACTCACCAAGAATATCTGTGCAAAAAGATGACAGAAATGCTGCAGTCTGTCAATGGCAAGAACGCAGCAATCCCCCATGTTTTATTTCCTGTAGATCCCGCCCGTAGATCGGCCATTTACCATTTCCTGGAACAGGATGACAACGCTGTTCATTCTGGACATAGCAGCATTGTCACCCTTTGTATGGGGAGGACTTGAAGCAACAAGTAAATTAAAGCCCAACCCCAGCTAAAGGTGCCCATACGCTATGCTGATTATCGTGCGACAGTTGCGGGTGATCCCGCGACCGTACGATAATCGTCAGGTGTATGGTCAGCGTGCGACCGCTTCTACTGTAAGGTCGTAAGACTTTCCTCTCACGAGCGCGCTTGAAAACCCACCGAAAATCGTACAATTTTCGGCGGGGTGATGGCGTGGTCGGAAGACGAATGCCGCACGGGCCGATGTGAGCACGCGCACACTGCCCGCTCAGCACTGCAATCATCGGAAGCCCCTCAGCGTGGCCAGCTTGTACGATCTGCAAGTACGATCTGCCTGTCCAAGATGGGCAGATCGTACTACATTTTAATCACCTTACAAACCATCGCATAACTAAAGTCGCGCCATGGTCGTGTAAGGTGTATGGGCAGCTTAACACTTTCTAAACTGTTACAGCAACTGGTTGTTTTTTTATTCAATCCATCTGACTGATATGAGCCCCCCAGCAGTGTTATCTGGTTTGTCCCGACCTCTGTAAGTCAGCCTGTATGTACATGTGTTGAGAAATATAAATAAAAGTAAAAGAGGAATTCATGTAGTAAATACTGTCATCATAGTCCCGTACAGATATCAGAATAGAAGATGTATCGATGTTATTATACACAGGATGACGTACCGATATCAGAATAGAAGATGTATCGATGTTATTATACACGGGATGACGTACAGATATCAGAATAGAAGATGTATCGATGTTATTATACACAGGATGACGTACCGATATCAGAATAGAAGATGTATCGATGTTATTATACACGGGATGACGTACCGATATCAGAATAGAAGATGTATCGATGTTATTATACACAGCATGACGTACCGATATCAGAATAGAATATGTATCAATGTTATTATACACGGGATGACGTACCGATATCAGAATAGAAGATGTATCGATGTTATTATACACAGCATGACGTACCGATATCAGAATAGAAGATGTATCGATGTTATTATACACGGGATGACGTACCGATATCAGAATAGAAGATGTATCGATGTTATTATACACAGGATGACGTACCGATATCAGAATAGAAGATGTATCGATGTTATTATACACAGGATGACGTACCGATATCAGAATAGAAGATGTATCGATGTTATTATACACAGGATGACGTACCGATATCAGAATAGAAGATGTATCGATCTTATTATACACAGGATGACGTACTGATATCAGAATAGAAGATGTATCGATGTTATTATACACAGGATGACGTACCGATATCAGAATAGAAGATGTATCGATGTTATTATACACGGGATGACGTACCGATATCAGAATAGAAGATGTATCGATGTTATTATACACAGGAGGACTTGTTTAATATGTAGACTCAGATTTTAGGAAAGGTGTGCTTTGTGTGTTCAGTGTTACATTGTGTGTCACGGCTGGAAGGGCCACCGTGTGTTATCAGAATAAGATTAGAGATATGTCAATGCCGACACACAGACAGCCAGACCAAAACATGGCAAACGTTTGTCATCCGCGTGTGGGTCAGGACGACTACGGCGGGCATGGCGGTGAACCTGTTGGATGTCCGCTGTCAGACGTCGGGGGGTCACATAACTGACAGACATTGTTCTCGAAATAAGAGCCAGTCTAATTTTCTGGGATTGGGCTCCTGATCCCATCAGTGATCCCCAGTTACATTCCCGCATGCAATGGCTCTACTATTATAGTGAATGAATGAGAAGATGTGAACGTTTAGGTCGGCATGCCATCTGGACATTTGAGGCATCATAGGCCGACACAGGCTGCAATGTGGGGGAGTCAGCCGCTTTACACAATGTGGATGGGGTATCACCCTGTCCACCATTTGGCGTTTTTCACAATGGGGGATGAGTCTTAAATGTCTGTTTTCCTTCTCATTCCGCAGTGTTATCAGAGGGGCACAGCTTGAATGTTATGGGATAAGGGAAAACGTTCTCTACACCTATCCGAGGGAGAGGACCTGTGACCAGTGTACCCGCTTCAATGTGAACAGCAACTATTCCTAGGACACCAAATACAGATGTTCCTCACTTACCGACTTACCTGTTTTGCGACCACTCGCACTTACGACGGAGCGCCGATCGACCTCCGACCTTGCGCGTCAGCGTCAGTGCGCCGTGTCGCCGGCGGAAGTGGTGTCCTCCGATCTTCATTGCGGGTCCTGGTAAGTATTTTCATTGCCTGATGTACAGTACACTGTTCGTTACTGTACATCGGCAACGCTATACAGTACTGTACTAATGCAGTACAGTACTGTATAGAGTTCCTCACTTAACGACCAATCCGTTTAACGACCTGGTCGTAGGAACGGAACTCGGTCGTTAAGTGAGGAATACCTGTATCTGTAGAGTCAGAGCCGAGCCGGCGTCCCCCAGAAACCGGCTTGGTAAGCACACAGCCAGGGACTGTGCAGGATCCCGGAGGAGATTAGGATGGAGCTTAGGGTTACCACCTGTCCAGGATTCACCCGGACAGTCCGGGTTTTGAATGCTGTGTCCGGGTTTCATTTCAGGACGACTACGGCGGGCATGGCGGTGAACCTGTTGGATGTCCGCTGTCAGACGTCGGGGGGTCACATAACTGACAGACATTGTTCTCGAAATAAGAGCCAGTCTAATTTTCTGGGATTGGGCTCCTGATCCCATCAGTGATCCCCAGTTACATTCCCGCATGCAATGGCTCTACTATTATAGTGAATGAATGAGAAGATGTGAACGTTTAGGTCGGCATGCCATCTGGACATTTGAGGCATCATAGGCCGACACAGGCTGCAATGTGGGGGAGTCAGCCGCTTTACACAATGTGGATGGGGTATCACCCTGTCCACCATTTGGCGTTTTTCACAATGGGGGATGAGTCTTAAATGTCTGTTTTCCTTCTCATTCCGCAGTGTTATCAGAGGGGCACAGCTTGAATGTTATGGGATAAGGGAAAACGTTCTCTACACCTATCCGAGGGAGAGGACCTGTGACCAGTGTACCCGCTTCAATGTGAACAGCAACTATTCCTAGGACACCAAATACAGATGTTCCTCACTTACCGACTTACCTGTTTTGCGACCACTCGCACTTACGACGGAGCGCCGATCGACCTCCGACCTTGCGCGTCAGCGTCAGTGCGCCGTGTCGCCGGCGGAAGTGGTGTCCTCCGATCTTCATTGCGGGTCCTGGTAAGTATTTTCATTGCCTGATGTACAGTACACTGTTCGTTACTGTACATCGGCAACGCTATACAGTACTGTACTAATGCAGTACAGTACTGTATAGAGTTCCTCACTTAACGACCAATCCGTTTAACGACCTGGTCGTAGGAACGGAACTCGGTCGTTAAGTGAGGAATACCTGTATCTGTAGAGTCAGAGCCGAGCCGGCGTCCCCCAGAAACCGGCTTGGTAAGCACACAGCCAGGGACTGTGCAGGATCCCGGAGGAGATTAGGATGGAGCTTAGGGTTACCACCTGTCCAGGATTCACCCGGACAGTCCGGGTTTTGAATGCTGTGTCCGGGTTTCATGGCAGCAGAAACCCGGACACAAGATGTCAGGCAGACAGGGGCAACCAAAATTAAGATAGGGGCTACTGGCCCTCCCACTGAAAATAGTTTAAACTGTTATATTTACATATGAATGGGCGGCGCTATTTACATATGACTAAGCCACAATTCATTCTCCCAAAAAAATGTCCGCACGTCGCTAGAGTGTTCGGGTTTCACTTGAAGAAAAGGTGGCAACCCTAATGGAGCTGTACACTTCATCAGACTCTGTGCTGTGTGATCAGGCCTGGCCTTTGATGTGGCTTTACCATAAATCTTAAGACTTTGATTGTTCCCCATCACACATGAAACAGGCAGTTTGTGTAGGACGCAGATTAATTGCTGGTGATGGGAGAGTTTGATTCACAGGCTGGCAATGTCTCCTCTTTTATTGCACAGTAATGCTGGAGACGGAGCCGTGACTCATCAGATTCCCATCCCTTACTTTCCCCAGCACCAACAAAGACAGATTTCCAAGTATCGCACCACATTGTAAACGCACTTCTAATTAACCCAGGACCTGCCGAAACTGAAATAATCCCCTCACACAAATCCCAGCGCTGCAAGACAGAACCGGATTCTTTGTACTGAGAGTGGGAGAAGTTCCCTAATAGGGTTTATGTGAGGAGGGCAGGCGGCCATGTTTAGTACAAACGTCTGACAATTTAGGTGCCATTGAAAACTTTCGGTAACATTTGTCAAGTGTTTTTCAAGCCCCACGTCAGTGGATATTCGGAGAACTCGTCAACCTCGTGTGACCGACCAGAACTATCTGCACTTAGACACCTTGTTCCAGAATATCATCATGTGAGATCTTTTCATTGTGCACATTTTCATGCTCAGTTTTTATTTCATATTTCACTAAATACATGAGCCCATCCAGATCTTCCAAGGGGTAGAGGTGAGAAAGAAGGACACGTGTTACCACAATGTATATGGGCAAAAGACACATCATTTATTTTATTTTTTCCCCGTATCTCTATGGGTTGAACTCAATGGACTAACTATGACCTGACTAACTATGTAACTATCCATGCCAAGTCTCCTGTGAGGAACCTGGAGGAATGACTACACAAAATACGATCGGTAAAGCCCACAAGAGCTTTGTGTTCCACTACTTGATACTGTTTTCTCCAAAAAATAAACGGAATAGTCTATAGCAGCGGTTCTCAACCTGTGTAACCTCAGGACCCACATTTGTCCTCGGTCATTTATGCCTGGTTCACACCTAGGCGTATTGCATATGCGCGTCTGTCGTGCGGTTGCCGCGCGATTTTTTTACCGCGGTTCGCGGTAAAAAAATCGCGCGGCAAACGCGCGTTTCCGAGGGCTACTTGGCTGTATCCCAATGGAAACGCGCAACAGAAACGGCCCAAAGTAGTACCTGGACCTTTTCAGGCATGGGTCGTCTTGTAGCGCGTTAGGGACGGGCTGAAATACGGCAAGGTGTGAACCAGACCCATTGAATACAATGGGATTTATATTTATGAGCGTTTTGTAGAGCGTTCGTCGAGCGTAGAGCCCGCTACAAAACGTTCAGGTGTGAAAGAGGTGTTAGCCCTGACCCAAGTTGCACTGTAATGGAACGCACGGCATTGCGGGACCGTGCGTTCCGATATGGACGATAGAACTGACTGTGCTGCGCTAGGGGGAGGCAGAGGAGCCTGTCACCTAGAGAAGTGGAAGACATGCGGCGACCCACTGAACGCAGGGCTACGACCCACTTTTGGCTTATGACCCACCAGTTGAGAACCAGGGGTCTAGAGCAGGCATTGCCAACTTAAGACACAAGAGGGGCAGGGTAGGCATTTTCAGTGGCACCTGGAAGACTTTCACCTGGCATTTGTGCAGACTCAAACTGGCCTGGACTAGAAGATCTTCCGGTGGGCCCCTGCTCCCTACACATACAGAGCTGCTGCCAATAATGGACGGCTCACTTGGCTTTCAATGACAAAGTCTGGCCTGCCTTTGGCTCCCAGTTCAGAGAGGCCCGTGTGATGTCACTGATGTTTAGGCACCGGCCCTCCTGCCAGTACTACCCTGTTTCCCCGAAAATAGGACCTAGTACTATTTTTGGGAATTGCTAAAATATAAGACCTACCCCTAGAATAAGACCTAGCTGTGACCATTCCCAGGGCCGGTGGTGGCATAAGGGGGAACTTGAAGAGCCGCGGGAGAGAATCAGCGGGGCCAACGAAGCCAGCACTAGAGGAAGCGAGGTGGCAGCGGAGGGAGCAGAGCCGCATAAGCCGATGCCTCCTCTATAGCGCCGGCTCCTGTCACAGGCAGAGTGATGCCAAATGTACCCCACCTGTGAGGAATCCATAGTGAAGGTGCGCTTCGCTCATTCTGACCAGCGATTGGTTAGCAAATTGCTCTTGGAAAGGTACGGCACCCCTAATCACCGTATTATTGTACATGAATACATGTAGACTGTTGTACAGGAATAAGTGTGGATTTTTGTACATTAAAATAAAAAACTAAATAAAACCTACCTCGAAAATAAGACCTAGAGGTGTTTTTTGAGCCAAAAAAAATATAAGGCAGTGTCTTATTTTCGGGGAAACACAGTAGCGTAGACCTTCCTGTGGCGGTGAATATTGTTACCTTTAAAAGTGATGATACAATAAGACTTTATAATGAACATTTGAGATGTTCGCCTGGAAAAACACGACGCCAGTGTGATATCTTTGTGACTTGGAAACCTTTGATGTGAAGTTGATGATAAAATACAATAAGTATCACCAGTATAGGAAGTCATGTGACTCTGAATTGAGGCTGCTGTACCACGTTCTCCATCGAGATTTGAGCTCCTGGTGTTTCCCGGGTACCCTAATGTCTGAACTATCTCCAGTGATTTCCAGAGCCCCTAATTGTGAGGAAATGTCTCTCCAAGCAATCCATTATGTCGTTACATGTTTTATATCAATCATTACTGAGATTCAAATCTGTCCTGATGAATTTCCTATAAGAAGCAGATGTTCCCCCTGAGGCCGAGGGAGATCCCCCCCCGGGGTAAGACTGGCTGAGAATCCGCGTTCATTGTTAAACACTCATTGCAGCATCTTGTACAGTATATGACCCCCCGACATGTCGCTCGGATGGCGTCTAGTGAATGGCGAGTGTTATACTGAGATGTCTTTATAGAGAAGAGGGAAGATGTTGTAGCGAAGGGCTCGGCAGACAATTGTAGTACAGCCAGTACAAAGCTGTATTCCAGAGCTTACAGAAGATGTGTGACCTCGCTGCACTCCGTGTGCCAGAATGACCGCTTCTTCACCCTCCGGGACTTGACTCGACATCGGTACTTAAAAGGGAAATAGTAAACTTGTCATAGAAACTGTTTAAAAACATATTTCTCAGCAGTTCAGCCCGCTGTAAATGGATGTGAGATGGAGTGCCAAAGGCTTGTGTGCTCACCTCTGTATTACACGGACCTGATTATCTGTGTGTCACAACTATCCTATAACCAAAATAAATGGACATTACATATACACAGATCATCCATAACTTTGTGAGCACTGAGAGGTGAATAACACAGATTATCTGGTCACTGGAGGGGGGGGATATATTACAATGACACCTGGAAGTGGGGGAGGATAAATTACAATGGCACCTGGAAGTGAGGGGGGTATATTACAATGGCACCTGGAAGTGGGAGGGGGCATATATAGGGCAGCAAGTGAACATTTTGTCCCTGAAGTTGATGTTTTGGAAGCAGAAATAATGGACACGTGGGAGGATTTGAGGGACTTTGATGAGGACCACATTGTGATTCTAGACGACTGGGTCAGAGCAACTCCAAAACTGCAGCTCTTGTGGGATGTTCCCGCTCTGCAGTGGTCAGGACCGACTAAAAGTAGTCCAAGGAAGGAAAACCGGTGACAGGGTCATGGTTAGCCAAGGCTCAGTGATGGACGTGGAGAAGAAAGGCTCAGTGATGGACTTGGGGAGGGAAGGCTCAGTGATGGACGTGGAGAAGGAAGGCTCAGTGATGGACGTGGAGAAGGAAGGCTCAGTGATGGACGTGGAGAATTAGGGAGGGTCCGTGGCGGGGGGGGGGGGGGGGGGGAGTCTGGCCCGTGTAGACGGATCCAATAGAAGAGATACTGGAGAACAGATTGCTGATAAAGCTAATTCTGGTTCTGATAGGAAGGTGTCTGATCACACAGAGCATTGAAGTTTCTTGTGTATGGGGCTGGGTAGCAGCAGACCGGTCAGGGGGCCCACACTGACCCGTGTCCACTGCCAAAAGCACCTACAATGGGCACATGAGCATCTAGACCACGGAGCAATGGAAGAAGGTGGCCTGGTCTGATAAATCATGTTTTCTTTTACATCAAATGGATGGCCGGGTGTGTGTGTCACTTACCTGGGGAAGAGATGACACCAGGATGTACTATGGGAAGTACATCCGGCGGAGGCAGTGTGATGCTTTGGACAATGTTTTACTGGGACACCTCGGGTTCGGCCATTCATGTGGATGTTCCTCTGACACGTACCACCGACCTAAACATTGTTACTGGCCAAGTCCCCCCCTTAATGGACACGGTATTCCCTGATGGCAGTGGCCTCTTTCAGCAGGATAATGCGCCCGGCCACACTGCACACATGGGTGAAGAATGGTTTGAGGAATACAGCAAGGAGTTTTACGGAATGACTCCGCCTCCAAATTCTCCAGATCTCAATCCAATCGATCATCTGTGGGATGTGTTGGAAAACAAGTCCAATCCATGGATGCCGATCACCTCACATCTTACAGGACTTATAGGATCTGCTACTGACGGCTCGGTGCCGGATACCACAGCACACCTTCAGAGGTCCAGTGGAGTCCATGCCTGGGCGGGTCAAATAAAGGGGGACCTACTCAGTATTAGGGGGTGTCATCCAGATACCACAGTACACCTTCAGAGGTCCAGTGGAGTCCATGCCTGGACGGGTCAGGAAAAGGAGGACCTACTCAATATTAGGGGGTCATTGTGCGTTCTGGAGTACGGTACAGACTGTGATGTGCACAGACAGAAGACCTGACGCAGCCATGCGATAATTCTCCGATGTGCGATAAGTTAGGCGCTGGAAGTTATGTTAACCACAAGCATATGTTTGGCGCTGGGAGCGGAGGAAGCCTCCCTATAGGTTGTGTTATATGACTCCTGTCAGCAGCGACATATCCGCACGCAGGAAAACGCAGATTGTGGCCAGATACATGACACAAATATCTGAAGTTGGAAGCGGTTGGTGTCGCGTCGTGTCCATGGACTCCGGCCAGACCTGCTGACTTCTGCTGCCAGCGGGAGGCTCACATAGAGGAGCGCAGCAATCCCGATACCTGGATGTATGAAGCCTTCACTGACAGCTCCACGTTCCATCACCGAGTCATGTGACATCATAGATACAATCCATGACATCACTTTGTCTTATAATAAGATCCATATTGTGACCCAGAAATCGGCCCAGGAATGGGGGGGGGGTCAGCAGACGGCAGACATTGCACAGAGCTCCAATATGCTCACAAGGCTTCTGTTACCAAATCAAACACATTATAATTCCAGGAAATGATCACAGCTACGGCTATCCTGGACAGTCACGTTATTATCCTGGAGGACAGGGGTGGGCAAACTACGCCCCCCCCCAGCTGGGGTCAAACTACAAATCCCATCATGCATCTGTCTCTGGGAGTCACGAATGTGACTGTGACACTCTTGCAATGCCTCATGGGATTTGTAGTTCCACAAAAGCTGATGGGCATCTTTGATAAGGGTATCAGGAAGCAGACTACACATTGAGGTGCTGAGTTCAGCAGCGTTCCGGTTGTCACCGATGTCTGGATTTCGATGGCGATCTTCCTGCTGTCAGCGTTTCCTGTCTCTGGTCATCTGGAAGTGAGATTTTTGGGGGGCCTGATACTCATTTATATTACCCATCAATAATTTCATACCAGCAAGAGATAACCAACCAGGCAGACAGCTGAGCCCAAGGTGGGACTACAAGTCCCAGCAGTCCCCTCCATGACTGGTGCTGGCCGGGGGAATGGTGTGGTAGTCTGCGGTACGGGCGCGGACCTGTGGGGGGGGGTAAAAGTGCAATTAGTCCAGTTAGAAGTGTGATTTGTGCGGAGGGAGCGGAGTAGAAGGAGCACATTGATGGCGTACAATGGTGATGTGTGCGCCGCGCAGAGAGACGTCATCGTCCCGCTCCACCATAATTCTCTGACAGAACAGGAGAAGCGGCTTCACTCTACGGACACAGGAAGGGGCGCGCGCCACCGCATCTACCCACCTCAGACATTCACCCACCGGCAGTAACCCATAGCAACAACCGCCTCTCACCAGACTACGGTTACCACACATGGCCTGGTACGTCACATGTCCCATCAGAAGGCTTGACCAGGAACTACACCTCCCAGCATTTCCTTGTGTGCATATTACAGCCCACCAATGTGATATGGACGGCACAGATGAGGGTTCTGGACTGGATGGTACCGGCCTGAGCTCCATCACTGAGGTCACTGAGCTCAGGAGGTGACAAAGAACAATTCCCAGCACACAATGAGGTCCAGAAAACACTGCAGATCCGCTAAAAAGCTGAAACTCCACTCATTAGAAATAATTGCGGCCAGATTCAGCAGGATTTTCACAGCGCTTCCGGTGGGACTACAGCCTCCTGTCATGTGATCCCACAGGAACCATGCAGGCCTGATTTTGTGTATGTTCACATTACGATCCAGCAGCCAGAGAGTGTTAGAGAGTAGGCAGCGAATCCCGGGATGAAGAATCCGCCACGTCCGGAGTACAGCCCGCTCCTATAGAAATATATAGCAGAAGACACTCCATGTGTCCATTCTACAGCTCATACCAGTCACTCCATGTGTCCATTCTACAGCTCATACCAGTCACTCCATGTGATATACACTATATTACCAAAAGTCTTGGGCCCCTCCCCCTCCCAATCATGTGATTCGGGTGTTGTGTTAATGTGCGTGTAAAGCCAGGCGTCCCAATACTTTTGGCAATATAGTGTAGTAGAGCCCATACTAGTCAGTACATGTGACATAACAGAGCTCATAGTATTGTTGTCATATTATAATATGTGAGCTCCCATAGTATGACAAGGAGGGGAGTCCTGCCATGTAGGGTTTGGTGTGTGCTTCATGTGGAGTCCCCCGTTAGTCCCCCCCCCCGGTCTGTGGTGCGGTAGGCTGGTATAAGTGTGAATTGAGGTGAATTTGTAATGTAAATAGGAAGGAGAACAATACAGAGTTCAGAGGAGACATTTCCTATATATATGAACAACACTCCAGATTCCCGGCACAAGGGAAACACCTGACCCTCGCCGTATATTATATCCTGGCTGCCGGCCAGTCACCCCGCCATGGTGACCCTGACACCGGAGGGTGTATGTATATATTATATATATCTTATTATATGCCGCACCATCCCTGACCAGTCACCCCGCCATGGTGACCCTGACACCGGAGGGTGTATGTATATATTATATATATCTTATTATATGCCGCACCATCCCTGACACGTCATCCCGCCATGGTGACCCTGACAACGGAGGGTGTATGTATATATTATATATACCTTATTATATGCCGCACCATCACTGACCAGTCACCCCGCCATGGTGACCCTGACACCGGAGGGTGTATGTATATATTATATATATCTTATTATATGCCGCACCATCCCTGACACGTCATCCCGCCATGGTGACCCTGACAACGGAGGGTGTATGTATATATTATATATACCTTATTATATGCCGCACCATCCCTGACCAGTCACCCCGCCATGGTGACCCTGACACCGGAGGGTGTATGTATATATTATATATATCTTATTATATGCCGCACCATCCCTGACACGTCATCCCGCCATGGTGACCCTGACACCAGAGGGTGTATGTATATATTATATATACCTTATTATATGCCGCACCATCCTTGACCAGTCACCCCACCATGGTGACCCTGACACCAGAGGGTGTATGTATATATTGTATATATACCTTATTATATGCCGCACCATCCCTGACCAGTCACCCGGCCATGGTGACCCTGACACGGGAGGGTGTATGTATATTATATATACCTTATTATATACCGCACCATCCGACACGTCATCCCGCCATGGTGACCCTGACACCGGAGGGTGTATGTATATTATATATACCTTATTATATGCCGCACCATCCTTGACCAGTCACCCCACCATGGTGACCCTGACACCAGAGGGTGTATGTATATATTATATATATACCTTATTATATACCGCACCATCACTGACATCCATCATCGGGATCCAATATAAAGTGGCGCAGGTCACAGCTCAGACAATATTATAGAAGGAGTCCCCTGTGGGCTGCCATATAATGAGCCCTGGGTGTGGAGGTGAAGCAGCAGCAAGTGCCCTGACCATACACTGCAAGGAGAACACAGACACACAACGTCCCCGTCCATTCCGTGGTTTATTGTTTATTACAATTACTGTACAATTATCCAGAAAGAAGCAAACGTCAGATTATCATTCTTCAGCATCCAGATCCTCGATGTGCCAGAGACAAAGATCCCTTAGGAGTCAGGAAAATGAAGTGGAGTGTTTAATCCCAGAAGCCGCGTCTGTACCTGGCACGGAAGCTCGAGGAGGAACTGATCACCGGACTCTTCTGAAGTCACCTCTGATCCCTCTGTACATCAGACTGAGAGAGAGAGAGAGGAGTCTCGACCGGAACAATCACCAACATGTATGTCACCTACTAACACTACACGCCATTGTTTATTGTAACAGACCCGTCCATACGTCACACTGGATTCACCTGACGGACCAGACGTTTACAAAGCCGGCCAAACCCTCCTATTGTTCAACTTGTGGGCTGAACCAAAACAATAGAAGAGATTTCATCAAACAAAAAAGATTCGGGCCGCCTATTTAGTATAGGCAGTCCAAGGGTTAATTTACTGACCGGGACAGACCATAAGGTCGCGTTCACACCTAGGCGTTTTTTTTACCGCGATTCGCGGTAAAAAAGTCGTGCGACCGCCGCGCGTTTCCGAAGGCTACTTGGCTGTATCCCAATGGAAACGTGCAACAAAACGGCCCAAAGTAGTACCTGCACCTTTCCAGGCGCGGGCCGTTTTGTAGGGCGTTAGGGACGGGCGGAAATACGCCGAGGTGGGAACGAGGGCTGACACGGCTCTACCTCTCCAGCCTCCACCTCTCTATACAGGTGCTGGGACTCTACTGAACGGTGACTATCATCAGTGTAAGGCAGGGGTAGCCAAACTCCGCCCCTCCAGCTGTGTGGTGGAACTACAAATCCCATGAGGCATTGCAAGATTCTCACAGACATGACTCCCGGAGAGAGATGCATCATGGGATTTGTAGTTTCACCCACAGCCGGAGTTTGGCTACCCCTGGTATAAGGCCTTGTTCACACTAAGCGCAGGAGCACGTACAGAGCAGAGCAGTTGCAGACCGGATCAAAACTGCGTCCAATGTATTCCCATGGTATTTGTTGCTCCAGTTCACATCGCACCGCGCAGTTCCAGAGCAGGTGAAAAAAACTGCAGCAAGCCCTATTTTACCTGCTCTGGAACGCATGCAAACGCATCCAAAACGCCTGCACGTGCCTGGAACGCACTGAAAGCCCATGTGAAACTAAAAATAACGAACGAATAATATTTTATATTATTTTACCAAAAACGGCCCGAAACGCGGCAAAACCCACTGCACTGCGTGTGCAGAAACCAGACCGCATCTGCTCTGCATTCGGTGTGAACAAGGCCTCATTGTGAGGTGCAGACAAACCTAAACATACTATGAAAAACAAATACAAAGACAAAACAAGAAAACATACAACAAAACAACATGAGAGGAAAGCTGTGCTGAGGAAATATGGAGGTTGTTGTTATTATTCAGGATTTATATAGAGGTAACAGTGCAGTATACTGTATACAGGAGGATTAGGAGCGCCCTGAGAGCTGACAATCTAAAACTGAGAGAGATGAAGGAGAAAGTATGATGAAGGAGGCCTGTTCACACCTCCTTACAAAGCAATAATACTAATAACAATGTATCACCGAGATGTACTAATAACAATGTATCACCGAGATGTACTAATAACAATGTATCACCGAGATGTACTAATAATAATGGACTGTAAGACACTTCATGGTGCGTTCTTTGTGTTTGTTAGCACATGCGTTCTGTTCATGGACCGGGGGAGACTATTCAACACGATTCGCACCGTAACGTGCGTTGCAGTAATGTACATGTTTTACTCTGCGTGTGAATAGGCCCTTCCTGACCTCTCCTTCTGAAGATGATCATAATGCTGATCCTCTGGCTTCAGTACCTTCTGGGTCACTGACCTGGAAGAAATGAGCATATCAGGAGGGGGGGAAAAAAAAGAACATTGTGACAAAAGCACGCCAATAGTGCCGCCGCTGCAGTTTTTTCACCTGCTCTGGACCTGCACGCTGCGATGTGAACTGGAGCAAAATATACCATTGGACCTGGAAGAAATACCATCACTGACCTGGAAGAAATACCATCACTGACCTGGAAGAAATACCATCACTGACCTGGAAGAAATACCATCACTGCCCTGGAAGACATGAGCTGACAATCTAAAACTGAGAGAGATGAAGGAGAAAGTATGATGAAGGAGGCCTGTTCACACCTCCTTACAAAGCAATAATACTAATAACAATGTATCACCGAGATGTACTAATAACAATGTATCACCGAGATGTACTAATAACAATGTATCACCGAGATGTACTAATAATAATGGACTGTAAGACACTTCATGGTGCGTTCTTTGTGTTTGTTAGCACATGCGTTCTGTTCATGGACCGGGGGAGACTATTCAACACGATTCGCACCGTAACGTGCGTTGCAGTAATGTACATGTTTTACTCTGCGTGTGAATAGGCCCTTCCTGACCTCTCCTTCTGAAGATGATCATAATGCTGATCCTCTGGCTTCAGTACCTTCTGGGTCACTGACCTGGAAGAAATGAGCATATCAGGAGGGGGGGAAAAAAAAGAACATTGTGACAAAAGCACGCCAATAGTGCCGCCGCTGCAGTTTTTTCACCTGCTCTGGACCTGCACGCTGCGATGTGAACTGGAGCAAAATATACCATTGGACCTGGAAGAAATACCATCACTGACCTGGAAGAAATACCATCACTGACCTGGAAGAAATACCATCACTGACCTGGAAGAAATACCATCACTGACCTGGAAGAAATGAGCATATCAGAAGGGAAAAAAAGAACATTGTGACAAAAGCACGCGTGTGACTGAATCCCGCCAATAGTGCCGCCGCTGCCGCAGAGCTGAATATTGCAAGAACAAGAAGGATTTTTAGGGGCATTATGACGGCTTCAGTAAAACACAACTGCCCCTCAAAGTCCTTCTTTTTTCTTGCTGCTCGCTGTGGTTTAGGGGGGTTGTGGTGCTGTCCATGTGGTATAGGTGAGTTCCAGTGCCTGGTGGTGTTGTCCATGTGGTCTCGGGGGACAGTTTCCGGTGCTGTCCTGGTGATCTAGGGGGGGTGTTCCGGTGGTTGCTTGTATACTGAATAGGCCACACACTAGCTGAAACCTGAAATCCGGCTTGCAGTATAAATGTCTGCCCTGTAAAGTGATGGGTGGGCTTACAAGAGTCTGATAGCTCAGGGTGAGCCGTAGGTCCCTAACACACAGGACAGCATTGTAATCACAAGAAATGACAGCTGCAAAGCTGGGAGACTCTTCCTTACACACAGTCCACGCTCACACAGCAGCTCTTTGTACACAGTATTCGCGGACTCTTCCCTCGCGCTCCCATCACCAGAACCTCTCGCACACTGCTGACTTTGGATTCGGGTTTACACTTCTATGGAGATGTTACGTTCATACTCCGGGTCTAGAAAGCTGCTCCTCACCTCGGCGTCTGCCTTCACAAAGCGTCACATACAAGTGTACGCCGTGTGTTTGTGAGCAGAGTAATCTACCCTAGAACTAGTGTTAGGGGGTTATAAGGGGTTAAATGTACCCTCAAAGGTAACCATTGGGGGGGGGTATCATCATGTCATCCAATGTGAACACGTTGCTGCATGTATGACTATTGCTGAGTCAGCGATATTCCGGCTACACAGAGATCACGTGACCCCCTCCAGGTGCAACATCTACGTCAATCCCAGCTCATCAAATCAGGACAGAATGCAGTCCAACTGTATGTGACGCTCTGTGTCAGCCGTCCTCTCCCCGGAGTTTAGAAGTACACCCCCCTCCCCCTACTGGACAGGCGCTCTATTTTTTAGGCAGAAACTTTTGAGGCGACTGATGACCCCCCCC
>NW_017308084.1:254871-258784 GCF_000935625.1 Nanorana parkeri | reverse complement strand
TGACAGTGTGACATATATTACTTACCCCCTCCTGTATGATATACACAGAAATGAGCGAGCGTGTACCTGTTCACTTGCTGGGATGAATATGGAAGTGCACGTTGGTGGAGTAGCAAGGGGCGTGCAGAGGCATTTATTGGTGCAGTAGTGTGATGGGGGAGCAGAGGCGTGCATTGGTGGAGTAACAGGGGGTGCAGAGGGGTGTGTTGGAGGAGTAACAGGGGGTGCAGAGGGGTGTGTTGGTGGTGTAACAGAGTGTGCAGAGGGGTGTGTTGGTGGAGTAACAGGGGGGGCAGAGGGGTGTGTTGGGGGAGTAACGGGGGGGGGAGGGGGGTGGTGGGTGGGTGTGTTGGAGGAGTAACAGGGGGTGCAGAGGGGTGTGTTGGAGGAGTAACAGGGGGTGCAGAGGGGTGTGTTGGAGGAGTAACAGGGGGTGCAGAGGGGTGTGTTGGAGGAGTAACAGGGGGTGCAGAGGGGTGTGTTGGAGGAGTAACAGGGGGTGCAGAGGGGTGTGTTGGAGGAGTAACAGGGGGTGCAGAGGGGTGTGTTGGAGGAGTAACAGGGGGTGCAGAGGGGTGTGTTGGAGGAGTAACAGGGGGTGCAGAGGTGTTGAGATAAGATACCCCCTTTGCCTTGAATAATGTGCCGTATCTTGTTGGGTGCCAAGCCCTCATAGATATGTTTGGCTGACGGTGACAGGCCAAGCCCTAAACTACACGGGAGAGTTTTATTCACGCTGCCGGTCCAGTCACACTTCTCCATTTCCATCCGAGAAAGATACATTGTAAGAAGAAATCCCCTCGTCTCCTACGTGGATTTAAACTATAAGGGCCCCTTCACACCTCCACATGTGCGCTGAGTGTAAATCCAACCTTCATCATTGCTGGTACAATGGAATCAATGTGCTGCACATAATGCAGGCGCCAACAAAGGGTTAAATTGCTGCTACTGAGGGGTTAAGACTGAGCTGTGCAGCTTTGGCCTAATTGTAAGACTTACAAGTGTAATAGGTGTAATACAGAAGTCACTTGTGTAACCGTACATTACAGGAACCTCAATCCGCCGCATTATATCAGCTCCGCTGCCCCCTGCTGGTGAAAACAGATCACTACATCACCCCAGACCAGAGGGATTAACCCTTTACAGGTCCAGCGCCCATACACGCTCCTTCGCTCACCAAACAGAAAAGAAAAGGGTCTGAAGCGCGACTGCCCTTGGGACCAGACCCTTCTTTTCTGTTTTTTGCACTTATACCAATTGGACCCCCCGGTCCATGTTGAACAGAAGCTGCACGCCACACCCACTTTTACACCTTCCTCTCCCATACAGCCTAGATTTAGTCATACAAACACCCGGAAAGCTCTGAACAACACAAAACCACTCATCCCCATCCCCACAGGAGAGCGCTGTTATCCAGGACTTGAATCCTTAATTTTTTCCTTCCCTCACCAAACCTGTCATATGATAATCGCCCTCACAGCACAGAATGCCACCATTTCATCTCCAGCATGTAAGATGATTGATCCTGAACATGTGCATAACTCCACTGAACTCAATCCAGTGTCTGAAGCGGTGCACATTCCCCATAGCCCGCCGTCTCTACACAGAGCAGACACTTCCTCAATCTTGGAATCATTTTCCGTACATCACTTTGGGAATAAACGCGGCACAAATGTAGGAGACATCTGCATGACATAAAACATTGTGACAGCTCAGATGATCCAGGCCCTGGCCGAGCGCCGGACAACGGGTTAGGGGGGCACATGAAGGGTCAGGGGGCGATCTATAGACTGGACGACTTTGTGTTCACTTCCATGCATAGAATAGCGACGCAGCAACGTGAAGAGACAACGGGGCGCAACAATGACATATCATCATGTGAAGGAAATCAGAGAATAATATGAAGAGTCACAATCCTGACAACTTCAGACCCCTGAAAATTCTCAGCACAAAAAAAAAAAAAAAATGGGGGGAAAACAAAAATAGAAAAAAACATCTATTGTAATATTTCCTATAAATGAGGATAATTTATAGAAAAAGGGGGAAATTTCTCCTCCAGCAGACTCATGAACAACAAACCTTTTCCCACCAAATCTGTCCCATCCCCAATTATCTTCCGTCATTCCTAACAGGAGGACGATTGTGGATTTCATTCGTTTATAATTGTGCGTTTAGTTTTCAGTTTATAATCGTGCGTTTAATTTTCCGTTTATAATTGTGGATTTGAGCAAAGAAGGAGAGGAATGTCGTGGAGTGTGACCCCCCCCAAGGCCAGACACAAACCAGACTAGCAGTATGGAGGGGTACGAGATGACTATAACCCGATTCTCGGAATGGTGGAGACACGCTGGAATGAGCCTCCTACTCCATGCGTTTATCCATCGTATCCCCCATATGCCCTCATCCAACACACTACTAGGCCATCGGAAGATTTGTAGAGGACTTTCAGGACAGAAGAGGAATTGGGCCACCTCGGACTGGGGCTAGTCCAGACATACAATGATGTTTCGGAGGTCTCCCCCAGGAACACACACCCGGGGTAACACTGGCCCACCACTGACGCTTTAGCTGCTGAATGCTGTTTTTTTTCCTATTCCGGTACAGATAAGAAAATTGGGGTAAAGTTTTGGGCTTTGCAGCTCTACAATAAGAAAATTGGGGGAAAGTTTTGGGCTTTGCAGCTCTACAATAAGAAAATTGGGGGAAAGTTTTGGGCTTTGCAGCTCTACAATAAGAAAATTGGGGGAAAGTTTTGGGCTTTGCAGCTTTATAATAAGAAAATTGGGGGGGAAAGTTTTGGGCTTTGCAGCTCTATAATACGAAAATTGGGGGAAAGTTTTGGGCTTTGCAGCTCTATAATAAGAAAATTGTGGGGGAAAGTTTTGGGCTTTGCAGCTCTATAATACAAAAATTGGGGGAAAGTTTTGGGCTTTGCAGCTTTATAATACAAAAATTGGGGGAACGTTTTGGGCTTTGCAGCTTTATAATAAGAAAATCGGGGGGAAAGTTTTGGGCTTTGCAGCTTTATAATAAAGAAAATTGGGGGAAAGTTTTGGGCTTTGCAGCTTTATAATACAAAAATTGGGGGAACGTTTTGGGCTTTGCAGCTTTAAAATAGGAAAATTGGGGGAAAGTTTTGGGCTTTGCAGCTTTATAATAATTGTCATTTTGGAGAGATTCGTTCCACAATGGCAGCGTGACCCCCACAGATGTATTCCTGGAACCTCTCCCAACTTTTCCAAGAAGTTGCCGTACGTGAAACATGTCAGGATACACGCACACATGTAATACACACACCCTGCGTACATATATGGAGAACAGAGAACTCACAATGGTCTGCAGGGAGACGCGGAATCTTCGGGGGAAAGGCAGCCGCTGATTGGGGGGAGCCGGGCACTGGGACTTTGTAGGCCAGTTGAAGGTAGCACTCACCTCGCCCGCAAAGACCCAGGGCCAAACCCCCGTCCACCACCGGGGGCCCCTCACTAGAAGAAGTCAGCAGAGACGAAGAGTTAATGACGGCACTTCTGCTCCGATCTTCTCCCTTCTTCATACATTTGGCTGAGCCCGGGAAGGTCACATGACGGGTTAATTGCTGTATCTGAGCTCTCTCGGCGTCTGGGGAAATGAACCGGTTTTATGACTTTCACTAGTTCTGGAGATTTTCCGATGTTTGACGTCTCCGTGTGATAGGAACAACGACCCCGACGTACCGCGACTGTCCAACGCGTGAAGCAGGAGCTCCGGAGCCCGCTCTGTCCCATCAATTAAAGGGCCGGGCGGCAGAAGACTTCATCCCTATTCATTTTATAGAAGCGGGAATGATACATGTAGGCGTATTATATGGTAATTCATCTCCTGTTTCATCGTCCCCCCCCCCCCCCCCCTTAACCCCGGGCCCGCGGGGGGCAAG
>NW_017308084.1:253110-254760 GCF_000935625.1 Nanorana parkeri | reverse complement strand
CGCTATATATGTCAACTGAAAAGCCCCCCATCATCAGAAAACCCAACCCCCCCCCCCCATCACTGACAAGGACAGGCGACGGTTATTTTCTGGCTGGACAATTAAAGTGACCCCGTAATGTGTCTGGGTGCCCCTGGCAGGACTAATGCCACATACCCCCCTCTGCTCTATAATTGCCCCCAAGAAGTCCTCCTGACTCAGAATTGGGGATACAATGCAACTTTGTAACAAAGATTAACCCCTCCACGGCCAGCCTGCATACCTGTAGGTTGTCCCTTTTCCTGTGTCTCCGTTGAGGGGTCCAGGCAGGTGCTGAGGGGTCTTCTGTCACTGGGGTGCTCCAGGGGGTGTGGCAGCGTCTTCTACGAAGTTTCCCCACGTGTTAGTGGTGACACATGCGGTCATGGGCCCTTGTGCTTTGTGAGGAGGGGCCCGGACCCCCCTTTTGGACTCTGCCCCGGGCTGGTTGCAAGCTGTCTCTCGGGCTGCGGTCTCCCCTCCTCCGCCGCGCTGAATGTGCAACGCGGGGGCGTGGCGCCCTCTGCTGGCTGCACCGGGAATGTCAGCGGCACAGCACCGATCTGTGTGCGATTACTCCTCCGGCACATGTGGGGGCAGGTTGGGCGTGTGTCAGCGGCAGACGAGGGATCGGAGCTCCAGAAAAGTTGATGATGACCTCACTGTGAGGAATGACGGCGGATATGAATGGATGGCAATGGCGGAGAGGAATCTGTGCGATGGCACACGAAGCCGAGCCGGGTCCTGGCTGTAGAAACCTCCATAGAGCTGCCGGGACGGATTCTTCATTATAAAATATTGGCCCTGTACACAGGCACGGACGGGGCTCGAACCCGCGATCTTCGGTTTACGAGACCGACGCCTTACCACTTGGCCACCGCGCCACTCTATGTGGTACATCAGACTCCGCCTTTCCCGGCTATAGGGGCCCGGTAGGGACCATATGGGTCTCCAGTATGGACTGCATGGGACACAGACATGGCTGTGTATATCGGGTTCTGTGATCTCTATGGGATCTCTGTACAGTATATAGAAGAGACCTGACACTATATATAGGATCTCTGTGCAGTATATAGAGGAGACCTGACACTATATATATATAGGATCTCTGTGCAGTATATAGAAGAGACCTGACACTATATATATAGGATCTCTGTACAGTATATAGAAGAGACCTGGCACTATATATAGGGTCTCTGTACAGTATATAGAGGAGACCTGACACTATATATAGGATCTCTGTACAGTATATAGAAGAGACCTGACACTATATATAGGATCTCTGTACAGTATATAGAAGAGACCTGACACTATATATATATAGGATCTCTGTACATTATATAGAGGAGACCTGACACTATATATAGGATCTCTATACAGTATATAGAAGAGACCTGACACTATATAGATAGGATCTCTGTACAGTATATAGAGGAGACCTGACACTATATATAGGATCTCTATACAGTATATAGAAGAGACCTGACACTCTATATATAGGATCTCTGTACAGTATATAGAAGAGACCTGACACTATATATATAGGATCTCTATACTATATATAGAAGAGACCTGACACTCTATATATAGGATCTCTGTACAGTATATAGAAGAGACCTGACACTATATATA
>NW_017308084.1:252548-252835 GCF_000935625.1 Nanorana parkeri | reverse complement strand
TCTGTACAGTATATAGAAGAGACCTGACACTATATATAGGATCTCTGTACAGTATATAGAAGAGACCTGACACTATATATAGGATCTCTATACAGTATATAGAAGAGACCTGACACTATATATAGGATCTCTGTACAGTATATAGAAGAGACATGACACTATATATAGGATCTCTATACAGTATATAGAAGAGACCTGACGCTATATATAGGATCTCTATACAGTATATAGAAGAGACATGACACGATATATATAGGATCTCTGTACAGTATATAGAAGAGACCTGA
>NW_017308084.1:221919-250611 GCF_000935625.1 Nanorana parkeri | reverse complement strand
CTATATATAGGATCTCTGTACAGTATATAGAAGAGACCTGATAGGGGAGAGGGGCTATGCCCCCATATAGAAGGCTATGTATGCTTAGCTATTTAGAGAAAAGTATAGTCTGTGGTTGGTGTTTATAGTCATACAGCATTATATACAGTGTATGTATGGCATATTGCTAGATCATTCCATGTATAGGTTTCATTGTATGTAAACAATATAGGGTTACCGTATTCTAGTATACCTTATATAACTATAGTGGTCTTATAAACATGTATGATAGGGGTGGTAGAATATGTCGATATTGATAAATAGGAGGGAGCGATACAATTGTATGGTATCAGATCCATTTGGGGTTGTATTTGTTGTATGGGGGAGGGGGGGACGGTTACCCTACACAAATATTTATTTTTAATTAGCATCATCTGCATATTGCTATGTAAAATCTCTGGGAGGCACAGACGGGGAACGAACCCGTAGCTACAGGATGGCTGGGGGCATTGTACAGCCGTGTCTATGGAGTGATTGGAGTCCGTACAGCTGCGTGTGGAGCGATCACAGTCCGTACAGCTGTTGTTCTACACCCCGGTTCCTATGTTTTTGCTCATAGTTAAGTCACTAAGCCTTGTTTGCATGTCCCAACCCTATGATATGACCCTGACTGAACACCACATGTCCCAACCCTATGATATGACCCTGACTGAACACCACATGTCCCAACCCTATGATATGACCCTGACTGAACACCACATGTCCCAACCCTATGATATGACCCTGACTGAACACCACATGTCCCAACCCTATGATATGACCCTGACTGAACACCACATGTCCCAACCCTATGATATGACCCTGACTGAACACCACATGTCCCAACCCTATGATATGACCCTGACTGAACACCACATGTCCCAACCCTATGATATGACCCTGACTGAACACCACATGTCCCAACCCTATGATATGACCCTGACTGAACACCACATGTCCCAACCCTATGATATGACCCTGACTGAACACCACATGTCCCAACCCTATGATATGACCCTGACTGAACACCACATGTCCCAACCCTATGATATGACCCTGACTGAACACCACATGGAGCGATCACAGTCCGTACAGCTGCGTGTGGAGCGATCACAGTCCGTACAGCTGTTGTTCTACACCCCGGTTCCTATGTTTTTGCTCATAGTTAAGTCACTAAGCCTTGTTTGCATGTCCCAACCCTATGATACACCCTGACTGAACACCACATGTCCCAACCCTATGATATGACCCTGACTGAACACCACATGTCCCAACCCTATGATATGACCCTGACTGAACACCACATGTCCCAACCCTATGATATGACCCTGACTGAACACCACATGTCCCAACCCTATGATATGACCCTGACTGAACACCACATATCCCCACTCTATGATATGACCCGGACTGAACACCACATGTCCCAACCCTATGATATGACCCTGACTGAACACCACATGTCCCAACCCTATGATATGGCCCTGACTGAACAAATGTGGCAACCCTATGATATGGCCCTGACTGAACAAATGTGGCAACCCTATGATATGGCCCTGACTGAACAAATGTGGCAACCCTATGATATGGCCCTGACTGAACAAATGTGGCAACCCTATGATATGGCCCTGACTGAACAAATGTGGCAACCCTATGATATGGCCCTGACTGAACAAATGTGGCAACCCTATGATATGGCCCTGACTGAACAAATGTGGCAACCCTATGATATGGCCCTGACTGAACAAATGTGGCAACCCTATGATATGGCCCTGACTGAACAAATGTGGCAACCCTATGATATGGCCCTGACTGAACAAATGTGGCAACCCTATGATATGGCCCTGACTGAACAAATGTGGCAACCCTATGATATGGCCCTGACTGAACAAATGTGGCAACCCTATGATATGGCCCTGACTGAACAAATGTGGCAACCCTATGATATGGCCCTGACTGAACAAATGTGGCAACCCTATGATATGGCCCTGACTGAACACCACATATCCCCACTCTATGATATGACCCGGACTGAACACCACATGTCAAAACCCTATGATATGACACCACATGTCCAAACCCTATGATATGGCCCTGACTGAACAAATGTGGCAACCCTATGATATGGCCCTGACTGAACACCACATGTCCCAACCCTATGATATGACCCTGACTGAACACCACATGTCCAAACCCTATGATATGACACCACATGTCCAAACCCTATGATATGACCCTGACTGAACACCACATGTCCAAACCCTATGATATGACCCTGACTGAACACCACATGTCCAAACCCTATGATATGACACCACATGTCCAAACCCTATGATATGGCCCTGACTGAACAAATGTGCCAACCCTATGATATGACCCTGACTGAACACCACATGTCCCAAGCCTAATATAATTTTGCCTGGACACCAGCCACCCTATCCTGCTACTTAATGCAGTTCTTGATGCAGCACCTGACACATCTTAATGCACTACATGCAATGCATGATGAGTATGTTCATTTAAAGACCAACTCTGCTCAGTATTAATCTTTGAGCTTTGTATGGTATCTGGTGTATCGCCGCTCAGTTCAAAAAGAGGTCCAGACTGTGTCCCAGATCTACTTACATGTTGTGGCTGGCAGCTCTTTAGAATGACAGGCTTAGATGAGGGGGGAGTCATGGCCTCTCATACACACACCGCTATTATACAATATATAGAATGACACAGAGGCCGCACAGAAGTCAAATCATTTATTTACACCAATTGTAAACATATCACAATTCAAAAATGTCAGAGGGGCATGTGTCCTTAACTTCCCGCCCGCTGTGTGGTGTTATTAGTGCAATCATCATCTATAATTAGTGCCAGGGCAGGAAGAAATTATGGGCACCAAAGAGTACCTGTCATGTGTACAGAGTGGAGGAGGCTCAGACGGTGTATTATATCATTGGTTGCATCAGGAGGTGAGCTCCTAGCCAACCCGTAGGCTGCCGGGTTCAGGTGACAGCTGCTGGCCAATGACACACTGAGCTGTATTTTCACCATTTGTGAGTCACAAAATATTTCCAGTGGTTTCAGGATATTTCTCTAAAATGTGCGTCATTTGGTACCCCTCACCTGAACACCCCAATACATCACATGTGTGTGCCGCACCAACGGGTCCCCGGGGGGGCCTTTCACAACGCCCCTCCATCATATTACACATCACCTATCCGTAGAAAGAAGACAAGATCTCTGTAATCGTCAATGTGGCACTAAGTGTAGAAATTTCCATTTATTTACATATTTACAGTGGAGGATGGCACCATATGGGGTGGAGGTGTACAGGTGGAAGGCACAGTGCCAGTGAACTCAACATTGATGAGTGCAAGACATTTATGTGTGGAAAATCCGCTATACATTCAGTATTGAAACATACTGGCCGATGCCATGTACAGCCTACGGGAAGATGAGAGCGGGCCCGTGTGTGTGTCCCCTCTATACCCCTCTTCTTGTGGTCCATGTTAGTAGTGCATACAGGGGTGACTGTGTACAGACACGCATTCAGTTTTCTTTTCTACATTAAACTTTGTCACAAAATGGTAGAATTGTGTGAGAAGCCTCAGATAGAAGCAGCTGTGACTTCAGGGCCACATATTCCTTCTGGATTGCTGGCTACCAGGGAAGCTTCTTCACAAGTGACATTGCCACCTCCAAATATGAAAAGATCAGCTTTCCTCCGAGGCTTCTAACAGATTTTTATTTTATTTTTGGGGTGTATTTCAGTTTTAGTGGTCACTTAAAGGATCACTCCGCCAAACACCAATGATTCTGGGTGGATTATGCTGGTTTCTAGCCTCTGGCGTAGGATTATAGTCGTGTCCCCAACATGGAGTACGATTTCTCCTGCGGCATATTCCACATAATGAAATACTCATCAGGGGAAGTGGCGTCCCTCCTGAAGGGTTCTGGCAGATGTTGGGGAATGTAATCCAGGAGAATGGCGGCCATTGAGAAGTGATCTCGTGGTGGCTGGGTGAGTGTCCCGCTATGTGTGTGTGTGTGTGTGTGTACATAGGGAGTGGTGGGATTATTCAGCACACGTGGCCCCCGCTCTTCCTAGTAGGACTGAAAGCTGCAATCTGGATTTTGACCTTTTTTTTTTCTAGAAACACCAAACTGAACGGGTCCAACAAATGTATCTCAACCAGAATGTAAAGTCCAGCAAGAGGTAGAGTCATGTTCTGATCAGGTGTCTTCCCATCATGCCACGAGCCATGACATCCATCCTTCCGGTCACACGAGGTTCAGTTCTTCCAGTATAATCCAGGCTTGATGTAGCAGCAACAAGTCTTAAAGTGTCTTGAGGGGGGGGAAAGGTGGAGATGAATGTGCAGACTGGTCCCCAGAGTACACCACAAAGACATCAAATCTAGAAAATAACTATTCCTAGACAATCACAGTACAGTCAATGGAGCGTGATGAGCGTCAGCGGGCCTGAGCCACTCACTGTTTGATCTCCAGGATGGAGGGATTGTGGTCCAAAATGGCCAGAATGATCTTGTCCATGTATTGCCGCAAACGCAGGTTGATTTCCTCTTGTTCTTTCAAAGCTTCCATCAGCTGAAAAGGAAAAGGGAAAAGAAATCTGAATAATGATATTCCGTCTCCTTGCTGGACCAAACGCCCAACTCCTCTATATCAGTGGGGGGGGCTGAAACCAGAGAGCAGCCCCTGTGCATATAAGAGGGGCCTGTCCAGGCTTTTCTAGGTGGCAGTCCACCACCATGCCTGGAAAGTGAGGTTTAGAACACAATTCTGGACCACAGCTACCCATGTGACCAGGATGTGAGGGGAAAGCAAATGCCAAACGCACTCATCAATTTGTCACCAGCTTTACAGCGCGGTGCACATGGAAGGGCTTTTAGCAGTGAGACAAGTTTTTTTGCATGCTGGCTGGCGAGTGCGCTGCGAAACTTTTTGCTATTTTACCTGTTTAGCGTTAGGACCGCACTATAAGAGGTGCCTTGGCGCCGCTGTGCGGCTTTCACATCCTCTGCAGAAGACGTGTATCTGTTTTTAACCTTAGCGGTGAGACAAGTTGTTTTACATGCCGGCTGGTGAGAGTGTGCTGGGAAACTTTCTGCAGGATGTGAGCGGGTCACAACAAGAAATCCTGGCAGCAGTCACCCCAGACATGGACTATGAGGGGGTTCCAATCAGCCCATTCTGGGTGACCGTTACTACACTATGCTTGGATGTGAGGAGACCCCCCCTGGATTCTGAACTTCAATACTCCCTGCCGGGGGCTTGGCAATTATGGTTATTAAATCAGAATTGGAGATTAGCAGAAATTAGCGGTGATAGAGCTTCCAATGTATTTCCATGTAGAAGATTGTAAAAAGGGCAAAGTAATAGCCTATGTCCATCTCCAGCCTCTTCCTCAGGCAGCCATCTTACCTCATCCTTTGAAGCGGTGTCGATCTCGGCTGCCAGTGACTGCGCCTTCGTCTGAGTGGAGAAAAGACTCTTTGCTTCATACAGGCTGAGGCTGAGAATCTGCCCGCTCAGGTCATCATTCTGGTCCCGAAGCTTCTGGTTGTCCTGAGGAGCGGAGCACAAGGGTTAGAGAATGGTTAGACCATGACAGAGAGCCGGCCTTGGTGTGACAGAGAGCCGGCCTTGGTGTGACAAAGACCCAACTACGGGGAGTCCATACAGCAGCAACATAGCCACAGTGCAATTGTACATGTAATATATATAACGAATGAACAGGGCAGCAGCCAATCCTTTGCCTTATAATAAACGGTTATAATTCAGATGTTTCATAATAACACAAAGTCGTCCCCCCCCCAAGTCATCTACAGGAGACATGGAGGGGGATCCTATCAGTAAGCAGGTTCCAGCTCTTCTTAGGCCTTGTTAAAAGGAGAAATATGGGAAATATGGGGTCAGTGTTTTCCCCATAGTTCTCCTTAGGGTAACGGGAGGACACAAACTAGCGTCCTCCCGTCACCCTAGGCTCAGTATATAGAGAGCTACAGCTCGCGGTATACCGAGACGCCGGAGCGGATCCCGACATCGATGTCTGGATCCGCCCAGCTGCGTGAGTGACAGCTGGCTCCGCCTATCTAGAGGCAGAGCCAGCTGTACCCGCCCCCTCCCCGCGTCTGTTCCGCCAGTCAGCGCTGGAGGATCGGAGCGGGGAGAGGGGAATCCAGCACCTCCCCTGTTACGGCAGAGAGCCATGACAGGATCGAGAGGTGAGCGAGCGCCGGTATGTGTTCCCTCACCTCCCGATCTACTGAGCCGACCTGTGACAGTCTCATTGTCACAGGTCGGCTAGAAGTATGAGGAGGAGTGAAAAGCACCCCCTCCCCCCTCATAGATCTCCTTTAACACCAAATGCAGAGCAGATCCGGTCAGGTTTCTGCACACGCACGCTAGTCTTTTAGATACATTTTTTACGCGTTTTTGGCTAAAAAAAAAAATGTTTTAAAGTTTAACATGGGCTTTCAGTGCGTTCCAGGCACGTGCATGCATTTTTTTGATGCGTTTGCAGATCCAGAGCAGGTAAAATAGGGCTTGCTGCAGTTTTTTCACATGCTCTGGACCTGCACGCTGCGATGTGGAGCAAAAAATACCATTGGAATACATTGGACGCAGTTTTGATCCGGTCTGCAACTGCTCCGCACCTGCACCTGCTCCGCGCTTGGTGTGAACAAGGCCTTAGGCCCCATTCACACTGAGCGATTTTACCGCGCTATATCGCGGATATTTACTGCGCGATATCGCTCTCCAATGCATGGCAATGGGGCTCTGTTCGTCGCTGTCGCGGGTCGTGCGTCGCTACAACAGGACCCTTTTTGGAGTGGATTTCGGCGCGATTCTACAGCAATCGAATGCAACCATTTGCTCGATGTCGCGCAAAATGCAAATCACGCGACAAACGCGCGATTTGCGATACGCTCAGTGTGAATGGGGCCTTACACTGCAGGTTAGACTGTGAAAAGAAGGACATGGCTGGGAGAATACGATCTCCTTTTGGTTTGTGTGTACTCCGCTTTTCTTGATGTAGGTGAAGAGATCCTTTAGGGGCCTCTAGACCGGATTAATGACAGACAGAATGAACGCATAGCACCCTGCACAGGCAAGGAAGTCATTACCAGTTTAAGCCGTCTGATCTCATACTCCAGCTCGGCCTCGCGGGTTTTAGCATTGTATTCATACAACCCCGCTGACGAGCCCCGTCCCCGGCCAGACCGCTCACAGTCTAAGCGGTACAACTGGAGGTGCTCCAGCTCCTTCCGCAGATCTTCAATCAGCTGGAAACATACAAAAGTGGACAAATGTAGATCATAAACCAGTTGTCCCGGATCATTGTGCAGATATACACGCAGATAGTTACAGAAGCAGGCAGAGAACCTCTAAGATGGGTGGAGGAGTTCTGTTTACATTAGTATATGAAATCAGGCTGTAACATTCCACAACATGTTATGTTCTAGATATGATCAGAAAACAGAACAGCGCCATCTAAAGGCTCATTTACTGTGAAGTATTCAGAATTTCGGTGCAGTGACCAAAGAATAGAGCAAGAAGGGGGTGTAAATCCCAAATAATACACCACACATTCACACCTCTTGCGTGGCCTCGCGTTCCCGCTGGAAGTTCTGCCGGTTTTGCCGCAATTTATCCATCAATTTCTTGTACAGATCCATCTCATCTTTCAGCCGCAGACTGGTGTCCTCCAGCTTATCAGACATGCGCTGTTTTTCCTGAGGAACAATAATAAAACAGCTTTATATGCAGGAATATATATATATTTTAGACTTGTGAGTGTGTAAAGGGAGACTTTACCGTGAAACTCCACAGAAACCCAATACTTCCAGCAGCCCTGGGCTCCCGACACCCCCCAATACCCCTGACACGTCCCCTCTTCCTCCGCAGAGCACCCAGCCGCCCTTGAGAACACACCGTGGGCTCCTCTCACTCCCTCGCACACTTAGCGGGATCTCTTGCTCACCTCATCCATCTTTTCTGTATGAGACTTCAGTCTGGTGATGGATGTCAGTAACTCCTCGTTCTCCTCTTCCAGCTCCTGAACCCTGAAAACACAAAAACAGGAACTTGTAACTAGTGGATTATCTGAGCATAAGGGCCATGTCCTCTTCGTGGGTCTGAGAGATGAAGTCCAGACAAAGAAAAGAAAGCATGGTAGGAATGTAGTCTCTATATGGCGTAGGGAATGGTTGTACACTGGACATTACGGGAAGTCATTCATTGCCATCATTCAGCAGACCCTTTATTAGCTAAATTCAGACAGGATTAGGGTTACCCTCATCTTTAGGAGCAAATTTTTGGTTACACAATTTGGCTCTGGCCTTTGGTGGCATGTAGAAGGGGCAGATAAGACCCTACCTGGAATTCAGGAGTTCGATCTCCGTTCTCTTTTCCTTCTCCAGCCTGGTATACGTTTCCCTGTGCCGCTTCAGCTCCTCATCCAGAATCTGCTCCGATCTGGTTTCCTGGTCCTTAAGCAGTTCTTCCAGTTCATGTACCCTGCAGACCGCAAACCATATTCCATCACAATCAAATCTGTCCCCATGTGTCTCGCCTGCCACCGTCTGTCCACCGCCTGTCCCCTGTGTCTCGCCTGTCCCCTGTGTCTCGCCTGTCCCCTGTGTCTCGCCTGTCCCCTGTGTCTCGCCTGTCCCCTGTGTCTCGCCTGTCCCCTGTGTCTCGCCTGTCCCGTGTCTTATTTATTTATTATTGGGATTTATAGAGCGCTGACATTTTATGCAGTGCTTTACATACTGTACATTCACATCAGTCCCTGTCCTCGTGAAGCTTACAATCTAAGGTCCCTATTGCACATACATACCGTGTTTCCCCGAAAATAAGACACGGTCTTATATTTTTTTGGGGCTCATAAAAACACATTCAGTCTTATTTTCAGGGTAGGTCTTATTTTTTTTTTTTAATGTACAACAATCCACAATTATTCATGTACAAAAATATGGTGATCAGGGCAATCGGGTGCCGTACCTTTCCAAGAGCAATTTGGTAACCAATCGCTGGCCAGAATGAGCAAAGCTTTCACTATCGATTCCTCACAGACGGAGCGCATTTGGTATGACTCCGCCTGTGACAGGAGGCGGGGCTATAGAGGAGGCGTGGGCTTATGTGGCTCTGCTCCCTGTGCTGCCGCCTCGCTTCCTCTAGCGCCGGCTTCGTTGGCACCGCTGATTCTCTCCTGCCTCTCCCGCGGCTCTTCAAGCTTCCCCTTATGCCACCATCGGCCCTGGGAATGGTCACAACTAGGTCTTATTTTCGGGTTAGGTCTTATATTTTAGCAATTCCCAAAAATAGTACTATGTGTTATTTTCGGGGTAGGTCTTATTTTTGGGGAAACAGGGTACATACGAGGGACTATTTTAGACAGGAGCCAAGTAACCTTCCAGAATGTCTTTTGGAGAAAACCGGAGTACCCGGAGGAAACCCACACAAGCACAGGAAGAACATGCAAGACAGGCTCCTTGTCTGCCCACTGGGACAGGTCTGCTGTGTCTCATGTGCCCATCTGTTCCTTTAGCCTCATCTGCCTGTCGCTCACCTGTGCACCAGCTGGGTGTTCTCATGTTTTAATTTGCTCTTGACGTCTCCGTTTGTTTGATTGTCGTTCTCTAGCTCTGTCACCTTCTTCTCCAGGTAGCTGACCTGTGACAGGGACAGATGAATAATTACATTTGGATTACCTCGGCATTTCTGCAGTTTAAGAAGTCAGCCAGCAGGGGGCAGTGTTGGCTTGGAAATCCTTTATAAATCCCACTGCTGCCACCACAAGGGGCTGCCACACACCTCCATTACACACAGTTTTGTATTAACTTGCTGACTGGCCTTTACAAATCTACTGGAAGGAAATTGTACATGCATCTTCTATCCTAAGAGAGCAATGCAGAATCAAATGGGATCGCACAGGGGACATAGATCTAGTAGCACTGGAAGTTGGTCGCTTGTTAATCACGCTGAGGTGTCAGAAAAGTGATCCCTTTTCATTTTTGCATTGAGATATGCGGCATTAAAGGCGAGTCATTAAAGAGGAGGTTAAAGTTTGACCGCATTGTGGAGATTTGACTTAAGATGGTTTATAGAAATCCAGGCCAGGAGACAAAGTGTACCGAGAAGTCTACGATTAATCCATCGTGTCCTCAGCTGATAGTAAACATGAGCACGAATCAGCTGAGGCCACAAGCTGAGCGTCTGACCACACTACAGAAGAGAGGTGGTACAGGAGGCATCACATGGAGGAGGGTTTCCTGTATGATATGGAAGAGAAGGTGTCACACCATCAGGATGAAGGTTTCCTGTATGATATGGAAGAGGAGGTGTCACACCATCAGGATGAAGGTTTCCTGTATGGTATGGAAGAGGAGGTGTCACCCTGCCAGGATGAAGGTTTCCTGTATGGTATGGAAGAAGCACCCTTCCACCATATTTACTGATGAACAGAACTGTTTTCAGAACACACGGTGCTGGAAATGTGGAAACCTAGAGCAGCCAATCAGAAACCAGCTGTAGAAATGGGATAGATTATTGCTAATCTGCCAATGATAAAAATCTCAGCAATTTAATCACTACGACAGGCAAACCATTCAAATAGATTAGCAGTACATGCGAGTGTGGACATGCACACAGTGTAAGCAGAAGGCCAGCCCGTCTCTCACCTTCTCGGTGATGTCAGCGTCACAAGAGTCAATGCTGTCACGGAAGAGATCCTCTGTGCTGCCATTACTGCTGCTCAGGTTACTGTTGTGGAAGAGCTGCCTGCAAAAAAAAAAGTCACATGAATCAGAAATCAGCAATCCCTTTCCTTACTATACCCCCATTATTATATTCCTAAGATAGGTGTGACTTACCTCCCAAATGCCGTGCTGGAGATCTTTCTGTTTGGGCTGCAGATGAGACACACAAAGATAAGGGCACATTAGTATCTACAGAATGAACATTAACTGATCTGATCACCCCATCCTCCTGTGCACCCGGGCCTGACCCCCATCCTCCTGTGCACCCGGGCCTGACCCCCATCCTCCCGGGCACCCGGGCCTGACCCCCCCATCCTCCTGTGCCCCCGGGCCTGACCCCCCCATCCTCCTGTGCCCCCGGGCCTGACCCCCCCATCCTCCTGTGCCCCCGGGCCTGACCCCCCCATCCTCCTGTGCCCCCGGGCCTGACCCCCCCATCCTCCTGTGCCCCCGGGCCTGACCCCCCCATCCTCCTGTGCCCCCGGGCCTGACCCCCCCATCCTCCTGTGCCCCCGGGCCTGACCCCCCCATCCTCCTGTGCCCCCGGGCCTGACCCCCCCATCCTCCTGTGCCCCCGGGCCTGACCCCCCCATCCTCCTGTGCCCCCGGGCCTGACCCCCCCATCCTCCTGTGCCCCCGGGCCTGACCCCCCCATCCTCCTGTGCCCCCGGGCCTGACCCCCCCATCCTCCTGTGCCCCCGGGCCTGACCCCCCCATCCTCCTGTGCCCCCGGGCCTGACCCCCCCATCCTCCTGTGCCCCCGGGCCTGACCCCCCCATCCTCCTGTGCCCCCGGGCCTGACCCCCCCATCCTCCTGTGCCCCCGGGCCTGACCCCCCCATCCTCCTGTGCCCCCGGGCCTGACCCCCCCATCCTCCTGTGCCCCCGGGCCTGACCCCCCCATCCTCCTGTGCCCCCGGGCCTGACCCCCCCATCCTCCTGTGCCCCCGGGCCTGACCCCCCCATCCTCCTGTGCCCCCGGGCCTGACCCCCCCATCCTCCTGTGCCCCCGGGCCTGACCCCCCCATCCTCCTGTGCCCCCGGGCCTGACCCCCCCATCCTCCTGTGCCCCCGGGCCTGACCCCCCCATCCTCCTGTGCCCCCGGGCCTGACCCCCCCATCCTCCTGTGCCCCCGGGCCTGACCCCCCCATCCTCCTGTGCCCCCGGGCCTGACCCCCCCATCCTCCTGTGCCCCCGGGCCTGACCCCCCCATCCTCCTGTGCCCCCGGGCCTGACCCCCCCATCCTCCTGTGCCCCCGGGCCTGACCCCCCCATCCTCCTGTGCCCCCGGGCCTGACCCCCCCATCCTCCTGTGCCCCCGGGCCTGACCCCCCCATCCTCCTGTGCCCCCGGGCCTGACCCCCCCATCCTCCTGTGCCCCCGGGCCTGACCCCCCCATCCTCCTGTGCCCCCGGGCCTGACCCCCCCATCCTCCTGTGCCCCCGGGCCTGACCCCCCCATCCTCCTGTGCCCCCGGGCCTGACCCCCCCATCCTCCTGTGCCCCCGGGCCTGACCCCCCCATCCTCCTGTGCCCCCGGGCCTGACCCCCCCATCCTCCTGTGCCCCCGGGCCTGACCCCCCCATCCTCCTGTGCCCCCGGGCCTGACCCCCCCATCCTCCTGTGCCCCCGGGCCTGACCCCCCCATCCTCCTGTGCCCCCGGGCCTGACCCCCCCATCCTCCTGTGCCCCCGGGCCTGACCCCCCCATCCTCCTGTGCCCCCGGGCCTGACCCCCCCATCCTCCTGTGCCCCCGGGCCTGACCCCCCCATCCTCCTGTGCCCCCGGGCCTGACCCCCCCATCCTCCTGTGCCCCCGGGCCTGACCCCCCCATCCTCCTGTGCCCCCGGGCCTGACCCCCCCATCCTCCTGTGCCCCCGGGCCTGACCCCCCCATCCTCCTGTGCCCCCGGGCCTGACCCCCCCATCCTCCTGTGCCCCCGGGGCCTGACCCCCATCCTCCTGTGCACCCGGGGGCCTGACCCCCATCCTCCTGTGCACCCGGGGGCCTGACCCCCATCCTCCTGTGCACCTGGGGGCCTGACCCCCATCCTCCTGTGCATCTGGCTCTGCCCCATTCTCCTGTGCACCCGGGGCCTGACCCCCATCCTCCTGTGCACCTGGGGCCTGACCCCCATCCTCCTGTGCACCCGGGGCCTGACCCCCATCCTCCTGTGCACCCGGGGCCTGACCCCCATCCTCCTGTAAACTCATGCCAATTCCAGGCAGGGTCCCATTGTGCCATCCACCTAGGCCTGAAACCTCCACTTTGTTGACCCATACATGCTTCCATCACATTTTCCACCTGGGCCTGAGCCAATCATTGTGTCCACCCAGGCCAGACCAACATTTCTCCACCCAGGCCAGACCAACATTTCTCCACCCAGGCCAGACCAACATTTCTCCATTCACCTTTTTCCACCCAGGCCTGAAACTGAACCATAACGCGGCATGGACATACAGCACTGCATTATAATCTAATTCCACTCTTTCACTGCTAAAGATAACAATTTGCTGAGCCCATTGTGTAAGTCTTCATGAAAGTCTCAGTGGTCTTTAATTAGAGAACTTCATGTGGTTACAATGTAATCTAGCTTTCTCTCCATGGGTATTGTACAGATGAGTTAGCTGAGTTAGTATACAATGTCTCATTTCTTTAATGACATTATTCTGATTAATGTTTACTGTCTGGGCAAGGCTCCATCTCCATATTAATCCTCTGTACTGGTGCCTGTCCCTCACCATAGTCTGGCACAAGGAGGATTTCGGGTCCAGAAAACATGACGTGAAACCGTTTCTAGTTCAGACTGATGTGAAAAGTCACCTGTTGGCTTTGAGGTTCTTCAGACGGGCCTCCAGGTCATTCAGCAGGGTGATCTTCTTGAAGCATTGCGTACAGTACATGTCCAGTAACTCGCTGTTGTACATGTGTCTCATTTTCCGAGGTGTCTGTCCGGCACTGTGAGAAATAATAAATCGGCGTCATCATACAGGCAATGTCTGGTACCACAGTACTTGTACTTTGCACGGTGCCATCCGTGGCAGTTACTACAAGCACCATCGTTCTTACTGGCCGGGATTGCTGTAAGGTGTGCGGAGAGCACCCTCACCAACTGGTACCACAGACAGGCATTGTGTGCAGATTATGCTGAATAGTTTTGGAAAGTTTTGCTAGGACGGCAATGGCTCTTTTTTAAACTTTTATTTGCTAAAGTGAGAGGTGCTGTGAAGTAAAATAGAGACATTTGCACTTCTTTGTGCAGCGTGAACTCATGCTGATCAGGTCTGGTAATGTTCAGAGACTCCCAGCTCAGCTCTGTACAGTTCCTGTGTAATGCAAATTCAGGTAAACATTCACTACGGTGCTAGACGTTGTGCTGCCGCCACACATAATAAGACTTCTGATTCATCACGCCCTGTGGGGTATTCTATAAAAGATGTGGAATATTCTCTGTTGTTGTTTTTAGACAACTTTTATATTTTCATTGAAAACAGAAAACGATCACTATGTGGTTCCTGCCCAAATTTCTGTTTCTCCACCGACGGAGGACAGCAGAAAGGTGATGGCACAGGAGAAACACATGTGGTATAAAAGTTGTGGGAAAAACATATTGCTGACAGAACATGTCCCACTCCTGATCTGTATAGAGATTTAGAACAATGATATCTGTAGGCAGCAGATTAAAAGGAGAACTATGAGGGGAGTGATTTTCACTCAGCCTCATAATCTAAGCCGACCTGCCACAATGAGACTGTCACAGGTCGGCTCAGTAGATCGGGAGGTGAGAGAACACATACCGGCGCTCGCTCACTTCTCGATCCTGTGCCGGCAGAAGGCCGTGACAGGGGGAGGGACTGGATTCCCCCCTCCCCGCTCTGATCCTCCAGCGCTGACTGGCGGAACGGACGGGGGAGGGGGCGGGTACAGCTGGCTCTGCCTCTAGATAGGCAGAGCCAGCTGTCAGTCACGCAGCTGGGCGGGTCCAGACATAAATGTCAGGATCCGTCCCGGCTGCAGCGTCTCAGTATACCGCGAGCTGTAGCTCCCTATATATTGAGCTTAGGGTGACGGGAGGACGCTAGTTTGTGTTCTCCCGTTACCCTAAGGAGAACTATGGGGGAAAAGACTTGACCCCATAGTTCTCCTTTAAAGATTCCTCTGCGCTGTGTTATGGAAAATAAAGGTGGCTACAAAAAACCAAGCCAAGCTCCAGTCACATTTGTATAATCCCCTGCTGACCCCAGGTCAGGGTTTACTGGGAGTAGAAGAGTGCCATGTCTGTACACTTTCCAGGAGAAGATTTTGTGGTATTACTTAGTAGCTGTGTGTCTGGAGAGAGACATACACAGTGTACATATAGAATTATACATACACAGGCATTCTGTCTCTGACTGGTAACCGGTCAAAAGGACATGGATAGGTAATACTGCCCTGTATGTGAATCCCACTGGCGGTCTTGGGACAACAGCTCCTAGATCTGGCACACACACTTTCAATCACGCCATGTTTCTAATGTAGCAGCAGGAAGGATTGGAAGAGCATATTTTGCAATAAACATGTTTGAATTTAGAGTCATTGTAGGTCAAGTAATAAGGGGAGTTAATTTCTAACCCTGAGACTCCACAGATATATCGGAGAGGTTTATGAAAGTCATTAACTGGATAGTTTTAAATGGTTATAGTTCCCTCCCGCAATAAGCAGCGTCTGTGACAATAAATTTATGAGGCTACACAAGTGGTGAGATCATTCCTGTCCAACCAGCCACCCACCCAGGCGACATGGAGATATCTGAGACTATTCAGCATTGTAAATAAAGAGGTCCTGACCATGTGTGTAAACACAGCAACAATGTCTCACTAGCTCTCCAGGACCCGGTGGGGTCAGCCTGGAACCCACAGCAGCTGTTGGTGTCATCACAGTATTCACTTTAGTGGATAATTAGATTTTAGCCCTGCAGTTGGCATCCAGCAAGAAGCTAGACAAAGAGCTCTTTTTATGCTCACCTGGAGGGGACGGAGGAGCCCAGGTCAGAGAAGGCGTTGGTTCGACTTTCATCATCGGGACACGGACTGCTGGGGGCGTAATCCACATCATCCCCTTCTCCATAGTCCTCGAACTGCTCCTCAGCGCTGATCACAGAGGCAGTGGAATGGCTTGAGAACTCCGACAAGGCTGAAGGGTTGAGAAGGTTCCTGAGAGGGATAGAGAATTGTAAAAGTCATGAGATAAAAAAAGAACCAAGCACACGCTGAAGAGTGAGACACTCAAATCCAACCATAGTTCTATAATGTAGAACCGAAATCATTGTCCTGCCTTACAGATCACATCATGACTCATGTACAGCTGCTTACCGTTCATCAGGCAGGTAGAGCCCATGCACATCCTCTGCCTTCCCATCGCTGTGATATTCATCAGAAACCTCCGAGCTAGGTGCGCTCTCAATGGCACTGTCCAAGTCCGATTCATGGTGGACATCCTGATGGCCCAGCGCTAAACTCTCCTCGTCCGGGAAGAGCTCCGAGTCGCTGAAAGTGGCCTCTGCCTCGACGTACATCCTATGAGTGATGTGGCTGTTCTGATGGAGGCACAGAGAGCACGGATTTAGAACACAAAGAGTTACAAGTCACCACAAACAAGTCAGTACAATCCTGAGTCTGCCATAAAAGAGTTTATAGGAGCCCGTACACACCTACACTGGAATCTGATAAGGGCAACACTACGGACCACGACGTCATCGGAAAAGAATGACAGCACATCGCAATGTTCTCTATTTATGGAATCGCAATTACTGCATCATTGTCAGGTTTATATATCCTCATTGTAAGATAAGGAAAACATTCTGAACCCTCACTTACAGTTATATACACTGAGTGGCCAGATTATTATGACCACCTGACGTTTGTAGGCAAAAAAGCTATAATTTCGCTCTGAAGTTGCTAGAGGGCCAGACCATTATGCAGTTAACAAGATAAAACGTCTCCAATTCGCACAGGAACACAAGGATTGGACAGGCGAGGAAAAAAGTCATGTGGTCTGATGAATCACGCTTTCAGCTGCCTCCAAGCAATGCCAAAGCTTAATGTGAAATAACTAGTGTCATTCCCCATGAAAGAGACTTCCTTGTCTGCTGGTATGCAGAAACCCTGGAGCTTTATCTCCCATCAGAGAGAAAACATGAGCCGTCACCCTCTCACACAGCATGTATGTATACAGAGGATTATAGACAATATATCCTGCAGTGTAGAGGAAGCAAGCCAGCACTGGGATCACATATCTGAGACGGAAGTTCCCAGCTAGAAATACTGTTGCCTGCAACTTCCCCCTTTCACCCACACAACCTATACAGGTCACACACTGAGCTCCTTCTACAGCTATTTAGAGGAAGGATGACACAAACCTAATTCCACCACATAAAGAACCTGACGTGTGACCGACATTTTCTATCATTTATGGTGGCAGGTGACATCAGCATGAGAATGAGACAAGTCACAGGTCACAGCCATAAAATACTCATGATGTCATTTCTACTCATCCCATGGATACCACATGTATCGCGATATGTTCAACGGGAGGGACACTATCAAATGTGACGTTCTGGCTCCACCAGGCCTCCCTACATTCATACAATATTTAGGACACTGCGGGACATACGCTCTATATTTAGATGCTTGTTAGCTCGATGCACCAAACCATGACCACAATTCCTATTAACCGTGTAACTCCATTCACCAAATCACAGATTGTGCAACCAACACTCATCAACCGTCCAGTCAGATCCCACTGACCAATGTAAGAATAATCACCGGCTCTCCATCAATCATCTCTCAGTGACCTGTGACCTCTCCAATCATCTCACACCATCAACCATCCAATGTAACCCATCTTACCAGCTCTCCATCAATCATCTCTCAGTGACCTGTGACCTCTCCAATCATCTCACACCATCAACCATCCAATGTAACCCATCTTACCAGCTCTCCATCAATCATCTCTCAGTGACCTGTGACCTCTCCAATCATCTCACACCATCAACCATCCAATGTAACCCATCTTACCAGCTCTCCATCAATCATCTCTCAGTGACCTGTGACCTCTCCAATCATCTCACACCATCAACCATCCAATGTAACCCATCTTACCAGCTCTCCATCAATCATCTCTCAGTGACCTGTGACCTCTCCAATCATCTCACACCATCAACCATCCAATGTAACCCATCTTACCAGCTCTCCATCAATCATCTCTCAGTGACCTGTGACCTCTCCAATCATCTCACACCATCAACCATCCAATGTAACCCATCTTACCAGCTCTCCATCAATCATCTCTCAGTGACCTGTGACCTCTCCAATCATCTCACACCATCAACCATCCAATGTAACCCATCTTACCAGCTCTCCATCAATCATCTCTCAGTGACCTGTGACCTCTCCAATCATCTCACACCATCAACCATCCAATGTAACCCATCTTACCAGCTCTCCATCAATCATCTCTCAGTGACCTGTGACCTCTCCAATCATCTCACACCATCAACCATCCAATGTAACCCATCTTACCAGCTCTCCATCAATCATCTCTCAGTGACCTGTGACCTCTCCAATCATCTCACACCATCAACCATCCAATGTAACCCATCTTACCAGCTCTCCATCAATCATCTCTCAGTGACCTGTGACCTCTCCAATCATCTCACACCATCAACCATCCAATGTAACCCATCTTACCAGCTCTCCATCAATCATCTCTCAGTGACCTGTGACCTCTCCAATCATCTCACACCATCAACCATCCAATGTAACCCATCTTACCAGCTCTCCATCAATCATCTCTCAGTGACCTGTGACCTCTCCAATCATCTCACACCATCAACCATCCAATGTAACCCATCTTACCAGCTCTCCATCAATCATCTCTCAGTGACCTGTGACCTCTCCAATCATCTCACACCATCAACCATCCAATGTAACCCATCTTACCAGCTCTCCATCAATCATCTCTCAGTGACCTGTGACCTCTCCAATCATCTCACACCATCAACCATCCAATGTAACCCATCTTACCAGCTCTCCATCAATCATCTCTCAGTGACCTGTGACCTCTCCAATCATCTCACACCATCAACCATCCAATGTAACCCATCTTACCAGCTCTCCATCAATCATCTCTCAGTGACCTGTGACCTCTCCAATCATCTCACACCATCAACCATCCAATGTAACCCATCTTACCAGCTCTCCATCAATCATCTCTCAGTGACCTGTGACCTCTCCAATCATCTCACACCATCAACCATCCAATGTAACCCATCTTACCAGCTCTCCATCAATCATCTCTCAGTGACCTGTGACCTCTCCAATCATCTCACACCATCAACCATCCAATGTAACCCATCTTACCAGCTCTCCATCAATCATCTCTCAGTGACCTGTGACCTCTCCAATCATCTCACACCATCAACCATCCAATGTAACCCATCTTACCAGCTCTCCATCAATCATCTCTCAGTGACCTGTGACCTCTCCAATCATCTCACACCATCAACCATCCAATGTAACCCATCTTACCAGCTCTCCATCAATCATCTCTCAGTGACCTGTGACCTCTCCAATCATCTCACACCATCAACCATCCAATGTAACCCATCTTACCAGCTCTCCATCAATCATCTCTCAGTGACCTGTGACCTCTCCAATCATCTCACACCATCAACCATCCAATGTAACCCATCTTACCAGCTCTCCATCAATCATCTCTCAGTGACCTGTGACCTCTCCAATCATCTCACACCATCAACCATCCAATGTAACCCATCTTACCAGCTCTCCATCAATCATCTCTCAGTGACCTGTGACCTCTCCAATCATCTCACACCATCAACCATCCAATGTAACCCATCTTACCAGCTCTCCATCAATCATCTCTCAGTGACCTGTGACCTCTCCAATCATCTCACACCATCAACCATCCAATGTAACCCATCTTACCGGCTCTCCAATCATCTCTCAATGACCTGTAACCTCTCAAATCATTACACACACACCATCAACCATCCAATGTAACCCATCTTACCGGCTCTCCAATCATCTCTCAGTGACCTGTAATCTCTCCAATCATCTCACACCATCAACCATCCAATGTAACCCATCTTACCGGCTCTCCAATCCAATCTCCTATCATCTCTCAGTGACCTGTAACCTCTCAGATCATACCTCCATCAACCTTCAGGCAGTGATCAATGTAATATATCAATGACTGTGCAATCATCACTCATTGACCAATGTAAGGTCACTCTTGGACGGCCCGATCATCACTAACAGACTACAGTAATCTCTCCCACCAGCCATCCAATCATCACTGACTGCAGCTTGATCACCATACACTGTGGATAATGACACTGAAGAACCCAATATTAGACACAGCAGATATAATAAATCCCCTGTCCTCAGTATTCAGCCGATATGTACTTTCTGACCAGCAGAAATCAGACAGTGAAAGTGTTATAGAGCAAGGAAGAGGCTTCAGATGTGTGCAGAGATTCTCCAGCATGCTGGAAATTTTCTACAACTGATCATTTCCTAAAAAAACCAAAACGTTCCTTGTAAAATAATCACTCAGACGAGGTCTCTGTCCTGCTGTGTGCGTATTTCTAGGACGGACTGGGATATCAGTGTCAGAGGAAAGCCACAGTAAAAGGTGCCCATACACCTATTGATCATCGATCGGAAACTGTCCACGAATGGTCTTTCGGTAATCAATCAGTTGATGGAAACCCAACGATTTTTTTTTACTGTACGCCTTGCCAAATTTTCTCGAAGGGTGAGACTGGAAAACTTTTTTTCGCAATAAGAACACTGCACACAAACAAAAATCCGCTCTGCCGATCAACGGAATTCTGTCAGTTAGTATTGCTAAAGAACGATAATGGAAAGGACATTGGTCTGCACATGACGGGGGGGTTTCATCTAGGATCGGAAGAGGGTTCTTGGCAGCAACAAAAATTTCAGATGGAATCTCTATAGGTGTATGGCCAGCAGGCAGCCCTACATCCTGCTTAATGAGGGGCCCGGTGGCAAGTGAATCCGGGACCCCAGTGCTGCTAGGCCATACACATCACTAAGCCACCACTCTGTGACCAGTGTTCTAAGTAAAACAAGCCCTCCTCTGTGTATTACATCAGAGAGAAGGTACAGCAGATGATCATGGAAACAACAAGAAGAAGAAACATAAAAGGTGTTATTTATAGAAACATTCCACTGCACCATTACAGTGTGAGGAGACCCAGAGGACGACTGTAGTCCAAGAGTGTGACAGTGCAGTATACTCCGCTACTATACAACTGCCTGCCATGTGCAGGGTCTCCCCCCCCCGCCATGTCCAGGGACAACCTCCCCTCCATGTCCAGGGGGACAATCCCCCCCAGCATGTCCAGGGACAATCCGAAAACGACTCCCGGCATTTAGGACAAGAGAAGTGGTACAGTGCAGAGACCACTTATACAGAATATGATGATGGGATGACAGTCTCGGGATACGGTCACATGCTCCGGTCACATTCCGTGTGTCCTGCAGACATTCCTGGTCATATTAGAGATGACTGAGCAGCTCTGAGGGGAATTTTGGACTGTAGGAAAGTAAGGAATTCATGAAGATGCAGAGTGACTCCGCCCCCTCATGTGTGTGTGTGGTCAGATCTGTAAACATGTGACCACCCAAGCCATGGCAGATGACCAGATATCACAGCAGCCGGTCACATCTACCCACCATTGTATTCATACAATAGTCAAAGACCAGAGTCCTCCGGATCCCATACACCGCCATAATCCTGGAAGAGGCATCCAGTGCCTTGTGCCCCAAACAGATCTCTGCCTCTTCAAACACTCTACTTCCTCCCGGCAGATTGTAATTTCCCGGGCTGGATTCCACACCAGTAACAATGTAATTATAAGGCGATGGAGTGGATGAAGCCGACAATGAAGGGTTAATCCAGAGAAAGACCACAGTGTAACAATTGTGTGGCCTATTCCAAAGGAAACATCCAGAGAGGGGTGTCACAGGATCCAGGTGTGCTGGCCATGTTTTCTGGATCTCCTCCCAGCAGACGGAACACCTTCCTGTGATTGGGTCACCTGTGCATCCCCATGATGATCACACAGCTGATCTAAAATATCAGGAGGACTATCCTGGCTGCTGAAAACCACAGACAGGCCAGGCTGTATTCCTACTCTGATACACAGACATACTATGAGAGACTGAAGACATAGCGCAGGAGAGGGCCAAAGAGTGCAGGAGTACCGTTGGAGACGGCCAGGGACTGCAGGCGTACCGCGGGAGACGGCCAAGGACTGCAGGCGTACCGCGGGAGACGGCCAAGGACTGCAGGCGTACCACAGGAGAGGGCCAAAGAGTGCAGGCGTACCACAGGAGAGGGCCAAAGAGTGCAGGCAGGAGAGGGCCAGGGACTGCAGGCGTACCGCAGAAGAGGGCCGGGGACTGCAGGCGTACCGCAGGAGAGGGCCAGGGACTGCAGGCGTACCGCAGGAGGCGGCCAGCGACTGCAGGCGTACCGCAGGAGGCTGCCAGCGACTGCAGGCGTACCGCAGGAGGCGGCCAGCGACTGCAGGCGTACCGCAGGAGGCGGCCAGCGACTGCAGGCGTACCGCAGGAGGCGGCCAGCGACTGCAGGCGTACCGCAGGAGGCGGCCAGCGACTGCAGGCGGCCAGTTGTTGTAGATGGGGACAAGCTTCAGGAGACTGTTATAACCTGTAGTCACATAACAGGAGACTGCTAGAGATCACCATTACAGCCCCGGGACAGATTACTGCACCCTTAGAAATGATTGGCGGTCACATGAGAGATTCACAATAAAACAGAGAAGAGGAAGAATCAGAACAGAAACAGAACTATTCAATGACGATAAAGAATCTTCTCCTTCTCTGGTCTGAGTGAGCACACACTGCTGTCTGCAAGGGCCCCAGGGGGCCACCCTGTGAGTGCTAAAGTCCTGCAGGTATAGAAGGAGGGATGTAACCCTTTCCTGCTCCATTCAGTACAATGGTAACATTTGTTTCTGCAGTGGGGCTCCGTCTGAGATGACATTGGTGGGCTGCAGAGGAGACATGATGATATTTCCCCAGGATGTGTGATCTTCTGGGGGGAGACGGGACGTCTACTAAAACAACTACAGCGGAAAGGCGCAGACACCGACAACAGGTTGTGAGTCACTTGTGGTGTTTCTACTTTCCAATAGATGAGAATGTTCTCCCAGCCAATCAATCTTCTGCTGCCACACCTGAACTCTGTCCTTCTTTCCTGAACACTGCCTGGAAACCGTCCCAGCCACACATTGTATACACGGCATGGATGGATTGCCCAATCACAGGCACAGGATCACACAGGCTGGAGTGTAGTGAGATTGGTGAGGGGCCCCGCACATGAATCGGTGTAAGTGGAGCGTGTACAGTGACCTTCATTCAGCAGCTGAAAATGTCACATTTGTTGTAGGCGTGCGCCTCTGATCTGGTCTCGAGAGGGGTTTCTAGCTGTGTAGAGCTGACGTAAACTCCATGGCATGGAATATGATGTGTGTACCTCCTAGAATGTGAGCTCCATGGCATGGAATATGGTGTGGGTACCTCCTAGAATGTGAGCTCCATGGTATGGAATATGATGTGGGTACCTCCTAGAATGTGAGCTCCATGGCATGGAATATGACTTATGCAACCTTAGATTGTAAGCTCCTCTGCAGGCATGTAGTCATACCTCTGATGAATGTATGATGCACTCTGGACTGACCGCAGTTCCAGAATATTATAAGGTGACTTTATATATTGCAGCAACGGAAATATTTCACCTATGTGATAATTGCTAATAAGCCAGAATCTGCTCTGCTGTTCTCTGCAAAGGATGATTGGCCTACATACACAGCAATCTAACATGCAACCCCCAACGACCAATCAATAACTCTCCTGGCTGCACTATGGAGGAGCAGAGTGATTGGCTGATATTACTCTTTGCACTCTGTTGATAAATAAGGTAGGTGTCAGCCTCCTACACACAGTCCTGTTACTAAGTAAACAATGTGCGGACACACAGGTCTAACAGATACAGATAAGTGTTACACGGGAACTTCCTCTGCGTACAGACTACACAGGCCAGAAACAACTTCCATATTCCACACAGTGGCCGAAAGATCACAATATTTATAAACATTGTAACAAGGCGAATATGAAGAGCATAGTGTGTGATGGTATGCAACAAACATGGCATGGGGTGTGGTGGGGTGATGGCAGAAAGGGCAGAGTGTGGTGGGGTGATGGCAGACAGTGTTGGGTATAATGGGGTGATGGCAGACGATGTTGGGTCTGTGGGGGATGGCGGACGGTGTTGGGTATAAGGGGGTGATGCTGGACGGTGTTGGGTATAATGGGGTGATTGCGGACGGTGTTGGGTATAATGGGGTGATGGCAGACGATGTTGGGTCTGTGGGGGATGGCGGACGGTGTTGGGTATAAGGGGGTGATGCTGGACGGTGTTGGGTATAATGGGGTGATTGCGGACGGTGTTGGGTATAATGGGGTGATTGCGGACGGTGTTGGGTATAATGGGGTGATGGCGGACGGTGTTGGGTATAATGGGGTGATGGCGGACGGTGTTGGGTGTACGGTCAGAATGGGGTGTTTTGGGGCGTCGAGCATTGTGGTGAATCCAGACGGCTGGGAGCAGATCTATGACTGCAGATGGTGCACACCGTCCAGCAGATGCTCGGGCCGATCTCACCCTCCCCCGGTGTTGGGTACCCCCTTACCTTGCAGAGGTCGGGGGTGTCATATTGTTGTCTGTGTGTTATCAGAGCCGACATTCACCCGTCACAGTGCTGAGATCTCCTACACCGGCGTCTGCAATCCTACGGCAACACCACACTCAATGCACCCACTGTGTGTGAGGACACCAGCTTCTTCCCAGACCGCCCCCATCCCCGTTACCAGGCAACCACCGCCCGTCCATCATGCCTGACGTCACCGGGGAGGGGAGTGGGGGGAGGGGAGTTTCGGCTGACAAAAACCCTCCCCCTTTCACACTCAGCATGCAACACAATTCCCCTCATGGTGTCACCTCACAACGGAATCGGAGTCATCTCCAATAATAGTTCTATATGATTCACACGTAAAGTAGCGGAGGATGTGACAAGGATCAATCACCCCACCGAAATCTCAGGTCTCAGGCTACGTCTGTTCCCCATGGTCCCTGTGTGTTGTAGAGTAGTCACCGCTCCAAGCTCAGCCCCCCGGGATGGGCTACAATCTCAGGTTTAGTTTACTGATTTGTATTGAGATTGTAGCCCATCCCGGGGGGCTGAGCTTGGAGCGGTGACTACTTTACAACACACACGAACCATGGGGAACAGACGTAGTCACCCTCCAGAAGGAAGGACAGTGTCAGAGGTGATTGGAGGATCTCCAGCCGAGTGACACACAAATAAGATACATTGTTGTCAGAGTTCAAAATGTATTTAGAACATTTGCACAAGGAGGGAGATCAGCAGTGATTGGTCTTTATTACAGGAGGGGGCGGAGATAAGACCAGTCACCCTGCACAAGAAGAGAGAGCAGCAGTGAGCGGTCTTTATTACAGGAGGGGCGGAGATAAGACCAGTCACCCTGCACAAGGGGAGAGAGCACCAGTGAGCGGTCTTTATTACAGGAGGGGGCGGAGACAAGACCAGTCACCCTGCACAAGGAGAGAGAGCAGCAGTGAGCGGTCTTTGTTACAGGAGGGAGGGGGGGAGACAAGACCAGTCACCCTGCACAAGGAGAGAGAGCAGCAGTGAGCGGTCTTTGTTACAGGAAGCTCCGAGTCTCACAGATCTGGAAGAAACACACAGAGCTCACCGAGATTCCGGTAGAACGCACATGGCCGACATTTCCTTTGGTTGGTCACAGCCCCGCCAACTGTGCTGAGTGCAGTTCCTTATGGGAGTGCTAGCTGTATCTAGCTCTGCCCTGTGTAGATGATTGGGGGGGGGGAATATGCAGCCGGATGAGTGTCCTGCACACAGATCTAATACTGTGAATGAGCCGTGATCTGTGCGGTCACGGAACACATGGATGACACGGAGGGATCTTCCCGTCTCTCCTCACCACGCGGGGTCCATTCACGGGAAGCCCCGGGAACGGGTTATGGCCGCAGTGTGCCCGGGATGATTGCACGCAGACTCATGAATATTAATGATCGGAGGATGCTGCACCAGCAAGTCACAACAAGCCAAACCTAAACTGCTCGCTAGCAGCGGATGGGGATGACGAAACGCTGCAGAGACACACAGACGCTCACAAGTATCGGGGTTCTGATGTAGAGAAATACCCCGCCCCTCCCCCGCCCGGGGGGCAAAACCTTTCTGTATTTTAGTTTTGTCAAATGAAAGATGGAAAATCTGTCCGTGTCCCTCCTGAGGGATTCACCCTCCCCAGGTGTCCCGCTGAAATAAAGACATACGCAATATTAATGTTGTCACCAAAACAGGAAGAGAAATCTTCCAATGGGAATATCCGGTGACAACCGTCTAGGGACAGAGTGGAAATCTTCCAATGGGGACAACTATTCTGGTGACAATCATCTACAGATAGAGAGGAAATCTTCTAATGGGGATACCTGTTCTGGTGACAACTGTGTAGGGACATAGGGGGAATCATCCAATGTGGACACCTGGTGACAACTGTGTAGGGACAGAGGGGGAATCATCCAATGTGGACACCTGGTGACAACTGTGTAGGGACAGAGGGGGAATCATCCAATGTGGACACCTGGTGACAACTGGTATATTTTGAATAGGGACACCGGTTTCATCTCACTTTGTGCTGTGCCGCGGGACAGGAAGTGACAGGCCCCACTGGGCGACACACAACAAGTGATTCCCTTCTGTGTGTATACAGGTGAAACTGGAATAATTAGAATATGGTGCAAAGTTCATTTATTTCACTAATGCGACTTATGCGGTGAAACTAATATATGAGAGAGACTCATTACATGCAAAGCAAGATAGTTCAAGCCGTGATTTGTCATCATTGGGATGATTATGGCTTACAGCTCATGGAAACCCCAAGAACCCCAAATCCACAACCTCAGAGAATGAGATTATTACATGCAATCAATAAAACACGGATTGTACATAGAACAATATCGGACCTCTGAGAAGTACCAGCATGCATATGTCCTCAGTACTTGGCTTGGGCCCCTTTTGCAGCACTTACTGCCATTACTTTTGCACAATATTCTAATTATTCGAGTTTCACCTGTATAATGCGTATGCTCAATCATTATTATTACCAATATAATTATTACACTTTACATAGTGCCAACATAGTCTGTGGCGCTGCACACTGCAGTCTTGTCCCGCAGACTCTCTGTATATAGAGATGACAGACTGGCCCGTAACATAAATCATTGTGCAACTTCCGCAGCACTCCGGAACATTCCTCTCATCAAACCTCCATCATGTGACTGTCTGCTTCCTGTAGTCTTATCTCTGCATACTCTGCGGCCCGTGTAATCCCTGCACTGGGCCCGTGTACCCCCTGCACCGGGCCCGCTCCCCTATGTGCTGAGACCACGGCACTGCTTGTGTCATGTGACTGTCTGCTTCCTGTAGTCTTATCTCTGCATACTCTGCGGCCCGTGTAATCCCTGCACTGGGCCCGTGTACCCCCTGCACCGGGCCCGCTCCCCTATGTGCTGAGACCACGGCACTGCTTGTGTCATGTGACTGTCTGCTTCCTCTAGTCCCCGAGAGAACGGTTACATCATATCCGTGTCCCCGAGAGAAAGATGACATCATATCCGTGTCCCCGAGAGAACGATATCATATCCGTGTCCCCGAGAGAACGATGAGATCATATCCGTGTCCCCGAGAGAACGGTTACATCATATCCGTGTCCCCGAGAGAAAGATGACATCATATCCGTGTCCCCGAGAGAACGATATCATATCCGTGTCCCCGAGAGAACGATGAGATCATACCCGTGTCCCGAGAGAACGGTTACATATCCGTGTCCCTGAGAGAACGGTTACATCATATCCGTGTCCCCGAGAGAACGGTTACATCATATCCGTCTCCCGAGAGAAAGATGACATCATATCCGTGTCCCGGATGAGCTCATGTCCGTGTCCCCGCGAGCACTCCCGAGAGAACGGTTACATATCCGTGTCCCTGAGAGAACGGTTACATCATATCCGTGTCCCCGAGAGAACGGTTACATCATATCCGTGTCCCGAGTGAAAGATGACATCATATCCGTGTCCCGGATGAGATCATATCCGTGTCCCCGAGAGAACGGTTACATATCCGTGTCCCCGAGAGAACGGTTACATATCCGTGTCCCCGAGAGAACGGTTACATCATATCCGTGTCCCCGAGAGAACGGTTACATCATATCCGTGTCCCGAGAGAAAGATGACATCATATCCGTGTCCCGAGAGAACGATGAGATCATATCCGTGTCCCCGAGAGAACGATAACATCATATCCGTGTCCCCGAGAGAACGGTTACATATCCGTGTCCCTGAGAGAACGGTTACATATCCGTGTCCCCGGAATAACAATGACATGACATGTTACATCTGTGTGCCACTGGACAATTTTCTTGTTTATCGCCCTATAAATCATCTGTATAATTTTCCCCCTGACAAAATGTTAACAATAACATAACAATTTTCCCCTAAGCCACACTTCTTCCACTAAGGGGCCCGGCACTGAGACCAGGTCAGGAATCTCCGCTGCTCACAGATGAGATATTATCCCGGACACAGATAAATGTCACCAACACACGATGTGTACCCCGCACCCCCCACAGTGGGCGATATGACCTTCAGGAGATATAAAGGTGAGCGGATTGGTT
>NW_017308084.1:221276-221907 GCF_000935625.1 Nanorana parkeri | reverse complement strand
GGGGGGGGGGGGGGGGCGATTCTGAATGTGTGTACATTGTATGGGGAATATATCAGGAATGTGCAGAATCAGCATTGGGAATAACAGATATTCACTGACAATGACAGGAAGTCAGATTAGCGAGAGGCTCTGCACAATATTTCCTGAGTCCCCCCATCCAGGAAATGAATCTCCGTCCAGCAATCCACACAGCACCAATCAGAAAGGGAAAGTCTCCGCTTAATGAGCGTCAGCTTCTGGGGTCTCCAGGCACAACACAGGGGAACTGTATCTGCATTATATCTGCTGTCTCATATAAATAACCACCTGTGTATATACTACTTCCAGTATCCTGTATGTATGGACTCTGCACAGTACCACTTCTCTTGTCCTGTATGTATGGACTCTGCACAGTACCACTTCTCTTGTCCTGTATGTATGGACTCTGCACAGTACCACTTCCCTAGTCCTGTATGTATGGACTCTGCACAGTACCACTTCTCTTGTCCTGTATGTATGGACTCTGCACAGTACCACTTCTCTTGTCCTGTATGTATGGACTCTGCACAGTACCACTTCCCTTGTCCTGTATGTATGGACTCTGCACAGTACCACTTCCCTTGTCCTGTATGTATGGACTCTGCACAGTACC
>NW_017308084.1:214300-217774 GCF_000935625.1 Nanorana parkeri | reverse complement strand
GGGCCCGTGTACCCCCTGCACCGGGCCCGCTCCCCTATGTGCTGAGACCACGGCACTGCTTGTGTCATGTGACTGTCTGCTTCCTCTAGTCTTCTCTCTGCATACTCTGCGGCCCGTGTACTCCCTGCACCGGGCCCATGTACCCCCTGCACCGGGCCCGCTCCCCTATGTGCTGAGACCACGGCACTGCTTGTGTCATGTGACTGTCTGCTTCCTCTAGTCCCCGAGAGAACGGTTACATCATATCCGTGTCCCCGAGAGAACGGTTACATCATATCCGTGTCCCGAGAGAACGATGAGATCATATCCGTGTCCCCGAGAGAACGATAACATCATATCCGTGTCCCTGAGAGAACGGTTACATCATATCCGTGTCCCCGAGAGAACGGTTACATCATATCCGTGTCCCCGAGAGAAAGATGACATCATATCCGTGTCCCCGAGAGAACGATATCATATCCGTGTCCCCGAGAGAACGATGAGATCATATCCGTGTCCCCGAGAGAACGATGAGATCATATCCGTGTCCCCGAGAGAACGGTTACATATCCGTGTCCCTGAGAGAACGGTTACATCATATCCGTGTCCCCGAGAGAACGGTTACATATCCGTGTCCCCGAGAGAACGGTTACATCATATCCGTGTCCCCGAGAGAACGGTTACATCATATCCGTGTCCCCGAGAGAAAGATGACATCATATCCGTGTCCCCGAGAGAACGATATCATATCCGTGTCCCCGAGAGAACGATGAGATCATACCCGTGTCCCGAGAGAACGGTTACATATCCGTGTCCCTGAGAGAACGGTTACATCATATCCGTGTCCCGAGAGAACGGTTACATATCCGTGTCCCTGAGAGAACGGTTACATCATATCCGTGTCCCCGAGAGAACGGTTACATCATATCCGTGTCCCGAGTGAAAGATGACATCATATCCGTGTCCCGGATGAGATCATATCCGTGTCCCCGAGAGAACGGTTACATATCCGTGTCCCCGAGAGAACGGTTACATATCCGTGTCCCCGAGAGAACGGTTACATCATATCCGTGTCCCCGAGAGAACGGTTACATCATATCCGTGTCCCGAGAGAAAGATGACATCATATCCGTGTCCCGAGAGAACGATGAGATCATATCCGTGTCCCCGAGAGAACGATAACATAATATCCGTGTCCCCGAGAGACCGGTGACATATTATCCGTGTCCCGAGAGAACGATGAGATCATATCCGTGTCCCCGAGAGAACGATAACATCATATCCGTGTCCCCGAGAGAACGGTTACATATCCGTGTCCCTGAGAGAACGGTTACATATCCGTGTCCCCGGAATAACAATGACATGACATGTTACATCTGTGTGCCACTGGACAATTTTCTTGTTTATCGCCCTATAAATCATCTGTATAATTTTCCCCCTGACAAAATGTTAACAATAACATAACAATTTTCCCCTAAGCCACACTTCTTCCACTAAGGGGCCCGGCACTGAGACCAGGTCAGGAATCTCCGCTGCTCACAGATGAGATATTATCCGGGACACAGATAAATGTCACCAACACACGATGTGTTGGGGGGGATTCTGAATGTGTGTGCAGTGTATGGGGAATATATCAGGAATGTGCAGAATCAGCATTGGGAATAACAGATATTCACTGACAATGACAGGAAGTCAGATTAGCGAGAGGCTCTGCACAATATTTCCTGAGTCCCCCCATCCAGGAAATGAATCTCCGTCCAGCAATCCACACAGCACCAATCAGAAAGGGAAAGTCTCCGCTTAATGAGCGTCAGCTTCTGGGGTCTCCAGGCACAACACAGGGGAACTGTATCTGCATTATATCTGCTGTCTCATATAAATAACCACCTGTGTATATACTACTTCCAGTATCCTGTATGTATGGACTCTGCACAGTACCACTTCTCTTGTCCTGTATGTATGGACTCTGCACAGTACCACTTCTCTTGTCCTGTATGTATGGACTCTGCACAGTACCACTTCCCTAGTCCTGTATGTATGGACTCTGCACAGTACCACTTCTCTTGTCCTGTATGTATGGACTCTGCACAGTACCACTTCTCTTGTCCTGTATGTATGGACTCTGCACAGTACCACTTCCCTTGTCCTGTATGTATGGACTCTGCACAGTACCACTTCCCTTGTCCTGTATGTATGGACTCTGCACAGTACCGCTTCCCTTGTCCTGTATGTATGGAGTCTGCACAGTACCACTTCTCTTGTCCTGTATGCTGGGTGTCAGTCTCGGTATCAGAAGTTAGATATGGAATCTCCTGTGTCTGGTCAGAGCAAAGGTATGGAATCTTCCGTGTCTGGTTAGAAGGAGGATATGGAATCTCCTGTGTCTGGTCAGAAGGTGGGTATGGAATCTCCTGTGTCTGGTGAGAAGGAGGGTGTGGAATCTCCTATGTCTGGTCAGAAGGTGGATATGGAATCTCCTGTGTCTGGTCAGAAGGTGGGTAAGGAATCTCCTGTGTCTGGCTAGAAGGAGGGTGTGGAATCTCCTGTGTCTGGTTTAGAGGAAATGTAAGGAATCTCCTGTGTCTGGCTAGAAGGAGGGTATGGAATCCCCTGTGTCTGGTTAGAAGGAGGGTAAGGAATCTATTGAAACGGATAGGATCTCAACTGCGGAGGGTATAAGCTACTGTAGGTAGTAGTTGAAGGCTTCTCAGGCGTGAGTCTCAGGCGTCGCTCCCAATCTTTATCGGGGAGTTAGAACGAAAAATAGAAAGGGTTGAGAGGTGTGGGCTATTGCTTCATAGCTTACAGTCTCTATACTATAAGGAAACTTGAATACGGATAAGCAGTAAGAACAATGACCCCGTATTGACAGGGATTGAGCAATGCAAAAATCCCCACAGACAGATGATAGTAATCCTCTAGACAGTCTATATCACTTAGCGAGGTTGCTTCAAAGTATCAAGGTTTAGGACTCCAACGGGGATAGCCACCCCCAGGTATTTTGTGATGCCCAGATGGCACCTCCAGGCCCCGAATGTCCGGCGAGGCCTGTATCCTCCTGAGGAGCGGCTCCAGAGTGAGGATAAATATAAGAGGCGACAACGGGCATCCCTGGCGCGTACCATTCGTGATGGAGAACGGTCCGAGAGGACCCCATTAACCCTGACCATTGCAGTGGGCTCAGTCCCCCTCAAGAACTCCAGAGTGAGGATAAATATAAGAGGCGACAACGGGCATCCCTGGCGCGTACCATTCGTGATGGAGAACGGTCCGAGAGGACCCCATTAACCCTGACCATTGCAGTGGGCTCAGTGTATAGAGCGGTGATCCAGCGCCTCATATTCCTCCCCAGATCCGCGTGCGAGAGCATCCCCCTCAAGAACGACCAATCGACCCTGTCGAAGGCCTTCTCCGCGTCCAGGGACAGCAGGAGAAGAGGCTGCGACAGGGAGCGAGCTAGGTGTATCACATTGAGGGTCCTTATGGTGTTGTCCC
>NW_017308084.1:140449-213756 GCF_000935625.1 Nanorana parkeri | reverse complement strand
CAAACGACAAACGCACTCAACAATTTGTTACCAGTTGTACAGTAAGGTGCACACGAAATGGGCTTTGAACAGTAGAACAGTAGAAAGGCATCATGGCACACTCACAAACTAGCATGTAAAACAACTTGTCTCACCACTAAGGACAATGACAGAGGTTTGGATACACGTCTTCTGCAAAGGATGTGTAAGCCGCACTGCCGCGCCAAGGCACCTCTTATAGTGCGGTCCTAACTCTAAACTATGAGAGTCTCCATCTTGGAGCACATGGGGCAGAAGATATCAAATTGGGTGCAGGCTTGTCAGGAGGACGCCCCACCTCCTTAAAGGTACAGAAACACACAAGGGATCCCGCACATCCCATTGGCAGCTGAGAAACCCCATGCGTCGCTGCACCAAATCGGTAAAGCAAAACAAACGACAAACGCACTCAACAATTTGTTACCAGTTGTACAGTAAGGTGCACACGAAATGGGCTTTGAACAGTAGAACAGTAGAAAGGCATCATGGCACACTCACAAACTAGCATGTAAAACAACTTGTCTCACCACTAAGGACAATGACAGAGGTTTGGATACACGTCTTCTGCAAAGGATGTGTAAGCCGCACTGCCGCGCCAAGGCACCTCTTATAGTGCGGTCCTAACTCTAAACTATGAGAGTCTCCATCTTGGAGCACATGGGGCAGAAGATATCAAATTGGGTGCAGGCTTGTCAGGAGGACGCCCCACCTCCTTAAAGGTACAGAAACACACAAGGGATCCCGTTTGTCGTTTGTTTTGCTTTATCATATTCCTCCCCAGACCCGCGTGCGAGAGCATCCCCCTCAAGAACGACCTGCAGCAGAGATTCATTAAGGCGCCAGGAGAGCGGAGGTCTATTCTCACCCCCCACCGCTAAGCTTATATGAATGGGAGAGTGGTCCGACAAGGTCGAGGTCCCAATTGATACCTCCGTTACCAGGGGGAGTGTCGCATGTCGTACCAGGAAGAAGTCTATCCTGGAGTACGATTGATGGGGGGCCGAATAGTGTGTGTAATCCCTAGCAGTTGGGTCATTAATGCGCCAAGGGTCAATTGTCACGCCTGCTCAGATTGAAACGGATAGGATCTCAACTGCGGAGGGTATAAGCTACTGTAGGTAGTAGTTGAAGGCTTCTCAGGCGTGAGTCTCAGGCGTCGCTCCCAATCTTTATCGGGGAGTTAGAACGAAAAATAGAAAGGGTTGAGAGGTGTGGGCTATTGCTTCATAGCTTACAGTCTCTATACTATAAGGAAACTTGAATACGGATAAGCAGTGAGAACAATGACCCCGTATTGACAGGGATTGAGCAATGCAAAAATCCCCACAGACAGATGATAGTAATCCTCTAGACAGTCTATATCACTTAGCGAGGTTGCTTCAAAGTATCAAGGTTTAGGACTCCAACGGGGATAGCCACCCCCAGGTATTTTGTGATGCCCAGATGGCACCTCCAGGCCCCGAATGTCCGGCGAGGCCTGTATCCTCCTGAGGAGCGGCTCCAGAGTGAGGATAAATATAAGAGGCGACAACGGGCATCCCTGGCGCGTACCATTCGTGATGGAGAACGGTCCGAGAGGACCCCATTAACCCTGACCATTGCAGTGGGCTCAGTCCCCCTCAAGAACTCCAGAGTGAGGATAAATATAAGAGGCGACAACGGGCATCCCTGGCGCGTACCATTCGTGATGGAGAACGGTCCGAGAGGACCCCATTAACCCTGACCATTGCAGTGGGCTCAGTGTATAGAGCGGTGATCCAGCGCCTCATATTCCTCCCCAGATCCGCGTGCGAGAGCATCCCCCTCAAGAACGACCAATCGACCCTGTCGAAGGCCTTCTCCGCGTCCAGGGACAGCAGGAGAAGAGGCTGTGACAGGGAGCGAGCTAGGTGTATCACATTGAGGGTCCTTATGGTGTTGTCCCCGGGCTAGCGACCAGGGACAAAGCCCACTTGGTCCCAGCTTATAAGGTCTGGTTTAAGAGGGAGCAAACGAGAGGCCAGGACGCGGGTGAAAATTTTGAGGTCCACATTCAGCAAAGATATGGGTCTATAACTGGCACACTGTAAGGGATCTTTCCCCTCTTTTGGGATAACCGTGACATGGGCTCTCAAAGAGTCCCGGGGCACTGGTCTGTCCTCTAGGATGGCGTTGAAGGCAGAGAGGAAGTGAGCATCTAGCTGCTCCCGATAGAGCTTGTAGTACGGGAGAGTTAGCCCATCCGGGCCAGGTGCCTTACCCGGCTTCATATCGCGTATAGCGCGTTCAAATTCGGCTTGGGACAACGGGGCCTCTAACGCCTGACTGTCGGATTCGGACAGTCGTGGCGCGCCTGAGCCGGCCAGGTAGTCCCTGATTTGCGACTCCCTCGCCTCCTGGGCAGGGTGGTCGGGCGCAGCTTTCAGATTCATTGAGCGTCTCCTGCTCTTCTCGGCCTGAGAGAGGGGTCCCCGCATAGCTCCAACCTCCATTGGCTCATCTCTTTGGGGGGATCTCGGTCTCTTAGGGACGGTAGTGCTACCGTATACCCGTTCCGCCTTCCTTTCTCGGAGACGTCTGTCGATTGTCACGGATCGGTGGATCAGGTCATCCAGGGTGTGGGGTAGCACGTCACGGGCAATCTCATCTTTAAGAGCCTTGGAGAGCCCAAGACGGAACTGGTTACGGAGGCTGACGTTGTTCAATTCCGTCTCTCTGGCCCAACGGTGGAACTCCGCTATATAGTCCTCGACCGGTCGTCTACCTTGCTTGAGGCCCCTTATGGCGGTCTCAGCGGTCAGCTGTTTGCTGGTATCATCATAGAGGAGTGCCATGGCTTCCAGGAACCTAGGGAAGGACTCGAGTATGTCATCGTCTTCCTCTAGGTAGGTCTCTGCCCAGGCCCTAGGTTCCCCCTTGAGGTATGAAATTAGGGTCATGACCCTAATGCGGTCACTGTGATATGTTCGGGGCCGTAAGTCGAACATCAGCTTGCAGGAACTCACAAACTGACGGTAATTCTGTCTATCCCCAGAGAAAGGCTCTGGGGCACAGACTTTGGGTTCGGGACCCTCGCGGGGCCGGACTGCCTCGGCATTCTGATTAACAAGGGTGCGTAATCTCTGATTGTCCACTTGTAAGTCCTGCATGGATGTGGTTAGGGTCTCCACCCTCTGGGATAAGGTGACTAGATGTCTTGCTAGTTCCGCTGGATCCATAATTCTTTTGGGTTCCACAATTATGTCACGCCTGGTCAGATTGAAACGGATAGGATCTCGATAGGAACTGCGGAGGGTATAAGCTACCGTAGGTAGTAGTTGAAGGCTTCTCAGGCGTGAATCTCAGGCGTCGCTCCCAATCTTTATCGGGGAGTTAGAGATTCTTGCATCACAGCCTTAGAACGAAAAATAGAAAGGGTAGAGAGGTGTGGGCTATTGCTTCATAGCTTACAGTCTCTATACTATAAGGAAACTTGAATACGGATAAGCAGTAAGAACAATGACCCCGTATTGACAGGGATTGAGCAATGCAAAAATCCCCACAGACAGATGATAGTAATCCTCTAGACAGTCTATATCACTTAGCGAGGTTGCTTGAAAGTATCAAGGTTTAGGACTCCAACTGGAGAAATACTTGCGGTTTGCACAATGTGAGGGATGCAGTGATTCCTGTACTCAAGAGGTAGGTTCCGGCTCTGACAATCCAGGGGAGATGGTCCTAGGCTTCAGGAGGCAACAGGCGCTTCTGAACCCAATTGTGGAACGCCATGTTGCCTCAGCTGAGCCCTTAAATACCCCCAGGAAGCAGGAGGAGCCGTCGGCCGGAACGAGCGGCTTCCGCGTTCCACAGTGGAACGCAAGCCGCTCGCCTTGCAATCAGGAAGTCGAGCGGCTTCCGCGTTCCACCGCGGAACGCAGAGCGGCCGCTACAGCAGAGGGGACGGTCGGAGTGACACTTCCCCGCCGGGACCCGTTACATCAATCAATTGTAAGTCATACAAGGAACGCTTGATGCGTCTCCTCTGGGCATGCGGGATCTGGGATAGTCCCCTAGACGAGTCCATGGATGGGTCGAGCACCAGATTAAAATCTCCTCCTAACAACCATAACCCCTCAGCGAAGGACAGCATGCGGGACCACACTGATTCTAAGAAGGCCACCTGTCCTGTGTTAGGGGCATAGATCGCAGCAAAGGTCACCGTCCTGCCATGTAGCGTCCCCTTGACCAGCAACAGCCGGCCCTCTGGGTCAGCGTAGTGGTCTGCATAAGTCCAGGACAAGGATTTGGCCAGCACCACGCTCACCCCTCTAGATTTCGAGTCAGGGGAGGGGGCATGGTAAGACGTTGTGTATCTATGGTTCCCCAGTTTCGGGATACGCCCCACCATGAAATGGGTCTCCTGTATAAAGGCTACCTGGGTTCTAGAGCGCCACAGCTCTGCCAGTAGGGCCGACCTTTTTTCAGGGACTCGCAGACCCCGGACATTAAAGGAGGTGACACACAGCTCAGGCATGATCGGCCGCTCCAACTATCGGCAGATCCGCCGTCCGCTGCACCCGGGGGTAAGACACCAAGACAAATAGACCAAGGGAGAAGAGTAGAGGGGGGAGCAAGCACAGACAAAGACCACTCGAAGGTGGGATCCTTCCTGACCCTCGAGTGGGAACACAACACGAAACACAACACGGGTGTTTCCAAGGGATTAACTCCAACCTGGAGAGGAAACACCCCACACTAGGGGGAAGAGGCTGAACACAGCAGTGATGAGTGACGCAGACCCGGGAGTGCTAGTGGGCAATAACAACCCCACCGATCCCCGAGCTATCTCCAGCTCAACGTGAGCAACTATAGTAAAACTGTCTCCAGCGGAGCACAACAACCCGGACCTTCAGAGAAATCCCTCCCTCCCATTGGCAACCAAAGGCCCCCCCCAGCCTTGTAAACTGTGCCCGACCAGGTGTTCCACGTCCAGATAGAGCCACGGGGCCTCAACACGCCCAACCGGCCTCAGGGACCCGGCATCAGGACATATCCCCCCCTCCCGCACCCCCCAGCCGAGCGCGTGATATGGCGCAGGCAGCCCCCAGGTCGGGTCCCCCTATCGTACCCATCGGGGCAGGGCTCCCCTCGCCACATCAGGCCACCACTTAGAATCCATATCCCAGGAACAAGCACCTAGGGGAGCTAAGTCCCCCCCAGACAGATAAGTCAGTCATGTATGTGGGCACGGCCCCCACATACGTAAACACTTCCCCTGTTCTCCCACCCTGCTTTACCGGCACAATGAGTATATACAGTTCAAGTGGCTTGCGCCCAGTCCAGCAGATCCACCAGGAGGAGCTGGTTGGGGACGAGCGTACCGGCATAAGCAGGGCTAAACCACAGGAGCTGTCCACAATCATATCACTGTGAAATACGGATGCCTCCATGGTAAGGAGGGAGTCACAGGAGCATCAAGTATGCCTATGAGGCACGAAGAATGCAAGGGGTATCAGCCACAATACGTCTCAAAGTCAGGGTCATAGCTTCTCACATGAAAGGCCCAGGTGGCAGAGGGCATGAGCGTCTCAGGGGGATGACAAAGGGCATATATCCAGGGAGGTGGCGTCCCGCCTGTGGCTCAAATCTCTGGGTCAGAGGGGTGTCCTCTCCGGGATGCCCGCGAGACAGATATGGCTTCTACGACGTCGTGGAGGTCTAGAGGGTCTGGCGTTGTTGGACGAGGGGGTCTCCAAAGGCGTTACCTCCAGCCAATCTGGCAAGGACAGATCCGGGCAGTCCAGGAATACCGCCAGGTCAGGCCCCTGGCGGGGGTGCACCAGCCTGAAGAATCGGTCCCCCCTTTCAATCAGGACCGAGAAGGGGTAGCCCCAACGATAGGGTATCCCCTTAGAGTGTAGTACATCCGTCAGGAGCTTCAGGAGTCTGCGACGGTATAAAGTCTGGGGGCACACGTCTGTCAGCATGAGCACGTCCACTCCATCAAAGTCGACCGTACCTTGGCGCCAGGCCTGGCGTATGATTTCCTCCTTGATCCCAAAGAAGTGAATCCGGCATAGAACGTCTCTGGGTCTCTCGTTAGCTGCCTCTCGGGGACCCAGGGTCCTGTGTACCCGGTCTATCTCAATAGGGTCAGTCGGGGCTTTTCCCAACAGGGAATTGAAGATAGCAGTGACGGCCACCTTAAGGTCAGGGCCGCCTGTAGCCTCAGGGATCCCCCGTAACCGTAAGTTATTATGGAGGTTGCGGTTCTCAGAGTCCGCTTGGCGCAGTTGCAGCTGCAGCATGTGAGCCTTCTGTTGCAGTAGAGAGGCTTCCAAAGTGGTCACCCTGTCAGCTATGGAGCGGTCAGACTGTTCCAATGCACATATGCGGTGGTCCTGCTTCTGGACGTCTGAGCTAACCTCCGCCAGTTCTGTGTGGAGCGTAGCCACCAGCTGGGCCATCATCTCCTGCATGTCAGCTCGTGTTGGAAGTGCTGCCAGCAGTTCATGTAGCCCAGTGTCACCAGACAGGCCCGCAATGCAGAGGCGCGGCGATTTCGGCCCCAGGGATGGAGAGGGCACTCCGGACATCCTTCCTGACATGGAGGAGGCTGGGGAGGAGGGCGGTTCAGAGATGGCCTCCAAAGTCCGCCTGTGAGCCGCGTCAGTGAGCGGAGGCCGCGGGGATCACCCCGCCGGCGAATCAAAATCGAGCTCTCAGGTCCGAGCGTGTGGACTAGGCCCCGGTTGCCGTGGGGAGACATAGGCGTCCATTCAGGCCTGCGATCGGAGCTTGGTGGAGGAGCGGGGGGTCTTAGACTTCTTACCCGTCCTCTTCATGGGGCGGCAGGGTCAGGTATAAGGCAGATCAGCTGTAATTAGCACCCCAGGTCCGCGGAGCTCTGCGGATTAGCGTCCACTCGCCGCCATGTTCAGGCCACGCCCCCGCTTGTTTCTTTCTAATCATTAATATTAGGAAGTTTTTCCACCATGTATCGGGGGACCGTTCTTTATACAGCATTATACTTAAGTTTAATGCTATACTGATTATAACTTAAAGTTTTTTGCTGATTGGTGTTGAAACCGAACAGCAGATCTACTCACATGACCTCTTGGTCAGTCCTTCAATTTTCCGTTCACGGGTTTCCCTCGAGTGAAGATGTTTGTAGGTTTTCGATCACTGGATGTCTTTTTGGTTTCCCTTACTTGGTGGTATATCCAAGTGTTGATGATCCAGACAGACACTAGTGCTGTTGGGTAGATCCACGCGTTACTTTTTATCCAAATATTAGGGCTGTACAGCCGGCAGTCTCCGGGTCATCCAACTAGTCTTTAAGAGCGGCGTCTACGCGTTTCGCCCCTCCTCTTGGGGCTTTTGTCAGGACGTTCTGCTCTATTCTTGTAACGACACCCAGATAAGTGGAGGAGTTTGGAGGGATCCAGTGAAGTGAAACCTTTTGATCCATGAAGAGGATTGCAGAGGGATGGAGGTAAAGTCATGTTCCAACCATACCCAATCCTTCAAATGAGCATGGATATTCCAATCCACCATTTGAGCTAGGTGGCAAGCGTGATAGTACTGCTTCATGTCCGGGAAGCCAATGCCACTCAGATGATTTGGAAAAAATGGTGCAAATGCTCACAAGTGATGTTTTTTTGTCCCAAAGAAAACTTCTAAAGAGGGATTGAATGGACTGACATTGAACCATAATCGGCTCCAATTGAAAAATATATAACAGCCTGGGAAGGGCATTCATTTTTATGATGGCCGCCCTGCTGAATCAAGAGAAGTGGCATTTGTTCCAGCTTGCCAAATCACATCATAGGGTTGTCAACAGCCAAGCAAAATTAGCAGAGTAGAGATTTTGGAGGTGAGCAGTGAGGTAAATTCCCAGGTAATTGATCTCTAAAGAGAGATGATTATGAATACTTTACCTTAAAGTTAGAGAACAAATTAAATTCCTCAAACACTTTCAGTAAGTTCAAAATAGAGATCAAGGGCTGGGTCAGTGAAAAACAGCAGGTTGTCTGCAAAGGCCTATACTTTAACCGCTTCTCTGCCTGCTATTGTAATTGAACGGCAGGCCGGGAGCTTCTTAATCTGAGTGGGTGTTTTTAGGCGTCCTTGCCCGTCCAGCTCGTGCTGGATCACTTGTGTTATGCAACTGGGTGTGCGGCTCCGCCGCCGATCCCAAGCTCCGCTGTGCCCTGTGCGAGCCCAGGACCCGCACGGCGGCTGTCACCGGAGATCATACATCACTTCCGCATTCAGCTGTCATTCTCGGGCTTCTGTAGCTGGAGAGAAGCTGGTGAAGCAGATCTCTGCTTCATCAGCTTCTTTGGGGGTCCCTAGGTAACATTAGGTGTTTTAGAGAACCCCTGATGTCTCAATAAAGAGGACCCGTCTGTAAAACAAATTGGCTATCACATAGGGGGCTTCTTAGTCCCCTTCTTTTTTATATATCACATGTAAAAATGTTTTAAAAAAACACAAATAAATATTTAAAGTCCCCAGCCCCCCACATACACACACAAACATGTGTCGGGTGCGCCCACGTGCAAAAATTATGATTTTACCCATTGCGCAGCACATGTTACATATCACTGCGAATGTCAGAGTGAGGGCAATCATTTTAGGGGCATCAATCAATGTTAACACCTGTAGAAATAGTAGTGGTGGATCAACCTATCTGGGTAAGGCCTCTTGCCTGCCTTGAGTTGCAAGATCACAAGCTACACTTCTTCCGAACTTGCAGGAGATTTTTCAAAATGCCATCCTGCGGCGGGTGTTCATTGCAGCGGCGGGACGGCAGTCGTTGTTTTTTAAATTATTATTTCTATTTATTTTTTATTGTTTTATTTTTTATTTTTTATTTTGTCGAGTCGTCGTCGTCGTGCACAACCCTGGACGTCGTGATTGATTTTTTTTTTTATTGAAGGACTTGTCAAATTCTTTTTTGTGTTTTTTTTGTCAAATATAGAATTTTGGATACAAGTCTGGACTTTTTATTTAAATGTATTGTAACCCTTTAGTAAATGGGTAGGGATACAAGTACCCTTTACTCATTCACAAGGGGGGCGCTGGAAAAGCACCCTCCCAGTGCCGAGTGCATGTGGCCTGGTATCGCAGGAAGGGGGGGCGCTTACTCGTCCCCCTTTCCTGCCCTGCCAGGCCTGTGCTCGGATCAAGGGTCTGGTATGGAATTTTAGGGGGGGCCCATGTCCCCTCCCCCCTTTTTGGAGGTGGGGTTCCTCAAAACTCCTACCAGACCTTAAGGTCCTGGTATGACTTTAAGGGGGAACCCCACATACTTTTTTTTTTACATGGGGTCTTTTTTTTCTTTAGAAATGGCAGTTTTGCGGTCATCTGGGATTGATGCATATAGGGCATGTGAGTTCGAAGGGATCTATTACAATCTGTTCTCTGTTTCCAGAATGGGCGAGTACAGCCCATCCTGGACCTGAAGTCACTAAACAAGATCTTGCAGTACACATGTTCTGCATGGAATCGGCTCACTTCATAATTGTCTCCCTCCTGTGGATAGATTTAATAAATACATTTATAACCAGAAATGGCAGTTTTGCTGCAGCAGGTTCTATACATCATACAGATGCGCCACTTTTACAGGTAGGTTAAGGGGACCCCCAGGCACGATATTTAAAGGAATTTTTCATTTTTATTGTTACCCTTTAAGTGATGTTAAAATCACTGCTCCTTTAAAAACTGTGTATTTTGTAAGTTTGTTTGGTTCATTTTCCCCAGGGCAGTACCCGTATCCCCATATACTTTTTATGGCCAATAACTTTCATATAAGCCCTCCGGCCGTTGTAAAAAAACAGCCCGCCGGAAGCTCTCTGGATCTAAACTGGCATTTTTAAACGTTCGTTCAGCCACGCCCACTCGCTCGCGCCGTGCGGGAAAGTGCCAAAATTTAAAAACAGGCAGCGATGCCTGTTTACATACAAGCAATCTGTCGGCTATAAAGTTGGCAGATCGCTTGTATGAGGTTCCGGTATGTGCGCCCCCTCCCGCTGTCACACTGGATCCAGGCTCCGCTGTGCCCGGTGCGAGCCCAGTACCAGCATGGTGGCTCTGTGACAGGGGATCAGAGGGAGATCGGTACACAATCTCCCTCCAGTCCCCTCTCCGGTGTCAGAATGCGGAAGTGATGTATATTACATCACTTCCGCATTGTTGTGTCACTCTCCAGCTTCAGAAGCTGATGAAGCAGTTCTCTGCTTCATCAGCTTCTTTGGGCGTCCCTGGGTGACATTAGGGGTCTTGCAGATCCCTGATGTCACCATAAAGAGGACCAGTCACATACTCTTTGCTATCACATAGGGGGGTTTCTTAGCCCCTTATGTGATAACAATAAAGTTAAGTGTAAAAAAAAAATAGGAAAAAAAATTAAAGTTGCAAAAAAAATTAAAAGTCACACATGAAAAAGAATAAAAAAACACAAAAGTCCCTATACACACGCATGCAAACATGTGTAGGGTGCGCATACGTGCGAAAACGGCGAGTGCGCCCATTATGCCGCCTATTTTACATATCGCCGCGAACGAGAGCAATATTTCTAGGCCCATCCATCACTGATAACACTAAACTGATGAGCAGTAAAAGCTTTTAGGGCTTGTTCACATTCTGTCTGGACCAGAACCGTGCGCTCCTGCACCCAAAATTCATCCCAATATCTCCCTATGTGTTTTATGGGCTACAATTCTCGCCAGGCAAGTCCGTTGTAGTCCGGACATAAAAAATACTGCATGTCACATTTTCTCTGATCAGGAAACGGACCAGAAACGCACGAACGCGTAAAAAATGCAACGATAAAGCGCCGAAAACGCGCAGTACATTTGGACAAATCTACCACTTCAGAAAAGCATGGGTTCAGTAAAGGCATATCTCTTCAGTGGAGAGGCAAAAGCAGAGATGAGGTTAGACATCTCCTGAACCATCTATACATCAAGCTGAACCCATCTATATCAAGGGTAAAACTACTCCGATCGTCCTATTTTGGCCTTTGGGTGAACATACACAGTACTGTGAGTGAAATCTATATATTCTTTCCAACTAAATGAGATTTTTTTTACGTTTGACTGTTTTTTCTCCTCTTTTTTTCATTCCTTTTTTCATACACGTTTATGGTAGAGAGATATATATATATATATTTTTTTCACCGTTACCCAAGACCTGATATCTCCTTTCTAAACAACAGAGAGCTTGAGTTATTTAGAATTCTCTGATAACATATCGTTACATCCTTATAGAGTGAAGCGATTCACGTTGTGCCTTTAACCCACGTCTAACCCATGGTTATCCACACGCATGTTTTCATTTACTAGCCGTATGCAGCCATTTATATGTGTGTTTATGTTTTTGATATAGATTTTTCGATATATGTGCAATTTTAATATATTTAACCACTTGAAGACCGCGGTGTTTTACCCCCTTCCTGGCCAGGCTATTTTTCAGTGTTCAGCGCTGCGGTACTTTGGCTGACGTTTATTCCGTCATGCAACGCTGTACTGAAATTAATTTTATACCATTTTTTGGGGACAGATAGAGCTTTCTTTTGGTGGTATTTAATCACCGCTGGGGTTTTTATTTTTTACTATATAACAAAAAAAGTACCCTAAATTTTGTAAAAAAAAAAACATTTTTCCCTATAAAATGTTATGAAACATTTATTTTCACCCCAATTTTTTGGTATACTATAAAAGACGGGGTCACGTCGGGTAAATAGACACTAAATATGTCAACCTTTAAAATTGTGCGGGCCCGCGAAAGCGCAGAAAACGACCGCAACCAAAATTGGCCATAGGCGACACTTTAAACGTTTTTACCGCTCATCAGTTTAGTGTTATCAGTGATTGATGGCCCTAAAATTATTGCTCTCACTCCGAGGTTCGCGGCGATATGTAACATGTGCTGCATAATAGGCGCAATCGTCGTTTTCGTACATAGGCGCACCCGACGCATGTTTGCATGTGTATGTGGGGGGGCGGGGGACTTTAAAACATTTTTTATGTAATTTTTTTTAATTATTATTTGTGAATATTTTTTTTGCTTCTTTATTTTTTTTAATGCTGTAATTTTTTATTTTTTTTTACTTTTTTTAGACAACTTTATTGCTATAACATAGGGGATTAAGAAATCCCCTATGTAATAGCCAGTTCACCAAACAGGTCCTCTTTATGGAGACATCAGGGGTCTCCAAGACCTCTGATGTCACCTAGGGACCCCCACAGAAGCTGATGAAGCAGAGATCTGCTTCATCAGCTTCTCTCCGGTGTTCTGCACCGGAGAGTGACACTGAATGCAGGAAGTGATGTAATATACATCACTTCCTGCATTCGGGGACAGGAAGAGAGATCAAAGGGAAATCGAGTAATGATCTCCCTTTGATCTGCTGTTAGAGCGTCGCCGTGCCGGTCCCAGCCGCAACGGCCACATCGGATCACGGACCGGCAGCGGCGACGAGGAGACGGCGGGACAGAGGTACGGGGGTGTGGGGAGGCCGCACACACGCAGCTCCTGCAAGCGATCGGGGCGTCTCTAGAGACGCCTGATCGCTTGTATGTAAACAGCCATCGCTGGCTATTTACATGCTCACAGTTTCCCCTCTCGTGTGCCCGCTGAGTGCCGCACACGGGAGGGGGTAGGGGCAGGACGTCTTAAGACGCCCTCCCGCTCCTAGCAGACGTCCGTCCGGCCGTTCACAAACGGCCATCGACGGAAGGTGGTTAAGAAATATTTTCTATGAAAAAACACTTTTTGTATACCTAAATCTTGAAACAATGGTGGGATCCCCTTTCAGTGAGAAATTCTGTTTTTGCTATTGGATACAACAGGGGACCCTCCATTGTAATTAAATTGAACCTTCATTGATTAATATTACACTTTTCAAACCTTCCCACCCCGCATTATATATTATATATTCTTACATATTGCACATTTCTTACATGGATAAAAACCTTTTAAATTAAAGAAAACTTGGACTTTTAGGCAAATTAACTATATTTTGTGATAATATTTCCCTCCAATCTGGGACTCTTCTATAGAAAACTGGAGGTTTATCAGGTAAAACACTTCTAAAATCTGGTCCCTTCATAAAATTAGCCAATATTTTGTCAGAATCCATTTGATATCATAATACTGTGTGGAAAAAACAGTAATAAAAGCAAAGTCTGTGTTGCTTAAATCAAGATCTCCATCAGAGGTAATCAATTTATCTAAATCTTTGCTTAAACAATCTGTCTTCACAAACCTATTATTTTTTACATTAGCTTGTTCTAAATAATCCTCCTTATTCCTTTTACGACTAACACATTGTCTTTTAGGGACATCTTTCTTAAGAGACTGTAATATACAGGAGTACAGGTACTCCTAGAATGAGATCCTAATAGGTTGGACTTGATGGACTAATGTCTTTATTCAACCTCAAACACTATGTAACTATGTAACTCTTATCCAGTTAGAATGATGGTAGCAGTTGTGTGGTATATACCTATTACTGTCTTTACTCTCTAAGTACATCCTAGTTTTAATCATCCCATCATCAACAAAAATGGACAAATATAAGAAATTGACTGATAGCACTAAACTTGTATGATCATTTGATACTAAAGCAGAACTCCAGCTAGATTTTTCCTTAACCATTGCAGTGAGGCTACCCCCACACTCAAGGGTTAACATCTTGTTTTTGTCTAGGTGCTAAACAAAAAAAGGGTATACTCACCAAATTCTAGGAGCCGGCTTTCTCTTCGACCGTTCCCTGGAGCCTCTCTCCCCTTTGGCTGGAGCGTTCTAAGGTCCCATAAATCATCACATCCTACAGTATACACAGTGTATATACTGTATGTAAGGAAGATTCCAATGCTGCAGCAGAGGAGAGAGGCTTTAGTGACATCAGACAGCCGGCTTGGCGGTTTGGGTATAAGCTTTTTTTAGCACTTACCAAAGAGTTATAAACACGTTTTCCTGGAGTTCTTCTTTAAGGTCATTATAATTTAATACTCCCATCAAATTCATCAGAAACTGTTGATCCCCATTCCAAATCAGCAGGGTATCATCTATAAATCTAAGAGGGCCTGCATCAAAAACTACCTCTTCCTCACCCTTACCCTTAAAAAGGTTGGCCATGCTAGGTACAAATTTAGCGCCCGTAGCCACACACTGTACACATATTGGTTATGAAACCAAAAGTTGTTGTGATACATGGCAAAATTCAAAAAACAAATTTAAAATAGTTGGCTTTTATTTATCAACCATGCCTGGTTTATCCCAAAAAAATATTGGACAGCTGTTAATCCATTAGTGTGTGCAATACTAGTATAAAGAGATACTAGTCAGCTATCACAAGAATATATCCTTGTTTCCAGTCAAGTTATTAATCACATGTTTCGTATCTATGATGTTACTATGTTTTTGTGCACCTAAATCAATTTGAGTGTATTTTTGAAAATAAAGGTTTGATAAACAATTGTGCTAATATCGTGCGGCATAAAAAATAGCAGCTGTCATTGCAATTCAATGGGTCCTCTGCTTTCAGAAAATATATAATGTTTTGGAGTTTTCAGTTCACTCTCATGTACAAATTGCGAATTTTAGCATGTGTGTGCAAAATAAAAAGGCTTCAATAGTGAAAGGGTTAAACCATGGTAAAATGTACATGTACTTCAGAGATATACTGTATGTGCTTTTTTATTTTGACCACACACTTAAAGCAGAAAGTAAGTTAAACAGGTTGTTTTTACCTCTGTGAATCACTCAGAAAACAAGGAGTTCTGTGAATGGGCAAGGGGAGAAGTAGCCACCATTCCAAGCTCACTCCCGTGATAGACTATACTTTTAATACAAATTAGTAAACTAAACATGAGATTGTAGTCTATCATGAGAGCGAGCTTGGAGCGGTGGCTACTTTACAAAACACACAGGGACCAAAAGTAGCTACCTTCCAGAAGGAAGGACAGTGTCAACACAAATTCAGAGGTGATTTGAGGATCTACAGCTGAATGATACACAAATAAACTATATTTTTGTTAATAGTTAAGGTACTTGAACGAATTTTAAAATTTAACTCCTGAATTTAGTGTCACTGTAATACTTCACCATAGCGCCAGAACTATAGTGCTGGCTGTGCTCTCCAGCATCAATGAAACTAGGAATCTTTATAAATGTATAGAGTGGCTAATTTTGCTTTACTTGCGTGCAGGCCAGGCTGTTGTGTTGGCTCCTCCGTGAACTATAATTCCTCTCGCAACCTTCCTGATGAAGTGTTAAGTTTTATGAAATCACACCCCTTGGTTGAGGATTCTATTCCCCCTCTTGGAAGCTCTCCATGGATTACTAGGACAAGGTAAGAAAATATAGAAGACAAATACAGAGCTACAATGCAGAATGTGCTAGATTTAGATTATAATGACTTTTGATTAGTAATTCCACTATTACCTGTAAATATGCAAAAACTAAATCAGATTGCTTTATGCTTGAAGTAAATATGTCAGAAACTTAGGCAGTTCAGACTAAGTGTATAATGAAAAATATGTATAAATATGTAGGAGATTACCTTCAGCTACAAACTCATGTCAAAATGATCAGGTGATCCAGTTTTCCTTATATGTAACTGTTTACCAAGCTTCCCTTTTGGACATTATATACAGAGTATATGTACATATACTGTATATAATAATGCAATAAACACAGGACTGTGCAGCACAGTTGTAACGGGAGCCAGGAAACCAGACCACACGGAAATGCAGGTAAAATAAAGTCGTTTATTTAAAGGAACATAAATAAACATTCATCAGGGAACAGCAGCAGCGAGGTCAGGAACAAGCCGTAATCAAGTCCAATGCGGGTACGTCTGCCAAGCCGGGATCAAGTCCAATGCGGGTACGTCTGCCGATGCAGGGTCAAGAGCCAGAGGAAACATCAGCCAGGCCGGAACATACACATAAAGACACAAAGGAACTCAGACTGCTAGAGATGTACCTTGGAGCACAAACGCAAGGGCAATGAAACTGAAGTTTGAGCAGACTGATATAGTCAGGTGTGCCACATCATCACTGTGCGATGCCCAGGCAGCAGGCCAACGATGATGCAATCAGAGATTATAAGAGACTGCAGTCTGCACATGTCCAAAATGGCTGCCACCATGTGGACAAGGTAAGACCTTGACAGCAGTGGACACGGGGTTCTGCAACGCAATGGGTTTAGGACTTTGCAACACATTGGCTCAAGATTTTGCAATACAATAAACTCAGGATTCTGCAACGCAATGGACTCAGGACTTTGCAATGCAACAAACTCAGGACTCTGCATCACAATAATCTCAGGACTCTGCAATGCAATAAACTTAGGATGTTACAGTAAACTATGGACTCTGCAACACAATAAACTCAGGACTCTACACCGCAATCGACTCAGGACTCTTCACCGCAATGGACTCAGGACTCTGCCACGCAATAAACTCAGGACTCCCCAAAGTAATAAACTCAGGACCCTTCAACACAATAAACTCTGGACTGTGCAATGCAATAAAGGACTCTGAAAAGCAATGTAATCAGGACTCTCCAAAGCAAAAAACGCAGATATTTGCAATAAAGTATGCCCGGAAAGCAGAGATCATCTAAAAGACACCGGACCTATCTGCGGAGAGGATAGAGACAGCGCTCAAGTGGGAAATTGACGAACTTCAGTCTAACTTATCTCAAACCACGAACAGAGGTAGGTGCAATAATGTTAAACTTGAAGGCATTCCTGAATCGGTGGATAGCTTGGCTCTTAAGTGACAAGGTGCGCTCTATCCTCAATGTTTTACTGGATCATCCTGGGGATTCGGAGCTAGAATTGAATCGTGTCCACAGAGTGGTGGGCCGACCTGACCCTGACCTAGCTACTAGGCCGCAGGACATCTTTTGCCTCATTAATTTCTACACGGAGAAACACAGATATTTGCAATAAAGTAAACTCAGGACTCTGTAACGCAATGGATACAGGACTCTGCAATGCTATAAACTCAGAACTCTTCAATGCAATAAACTCAGAGGACTCTGCAACACAATGGACTCAGGACTCTGCACCACAATAAACTCAAGACTCTGCACCACAATTACCTCAGGACTCTGCACCGCAATAGACGCAGTACTCTGGAATACAATAAACTCAGAGGACTCTTCAATGCAGTGGACTCAGGACTCTGGAGCGCAATAAACTCAGAACTCTGCAATGCAATAAACCTAGGACTCTGCAATGCAATAAACCCAGGACTCTGCAATGCAATACACTCAGGACTCTGCAATGCAATAAACTCAGGACTCTGCAATACAATAAACTCAGGACTCTGCAACACAATATAATCAGGACTCAGCAACACAATATAATCAGGACTCAGCAACAAAATGGACTCAAGGCTCTGCAATGCTTTAAACTCAGGACTCTGCACTGCAAGGGACTCAGGACTCTGCAATGCAAAAAACTCTGGACTCTGCAATGCAATAAACTCAGGATTTTGCCAAAAATAAGCTCATGAATCTGCAAAGCAATGGACTCAGGATTTAACACTGCAAAAAAACTCAGGACTCGGCACAGCAATGAATTTAGAACTCTCCAAAGCAATAAACTTAGGACTCTAAAACGCAATAAACTTAAAACCGTGCAATGCAATAAACTCAGGATATTACAATACAATAAACGACAGATATCACAATACAATGAACTCAGGACTCTGCAAGGTAATGGACTCAGGACTCTGCACCGCAATGTACTCAGGACTCTCCAAAGCAAAAAACACAGAATTTTGCAATACAGTAAACTCAGAACTCTGCAACACAATGGACGCAGGACCCTGCAATGCGATAAACTCAGTACTCTTCAATGCAATAAACTCAGAGGACTCTGCAACACAATGAACTCAGGATTCTACCCCGCAATGGACTTAGGACTCTGCAACGCAAAGTACTCAGGGCTCTGCACTCTAATAAACTCATTTAAACTAATAATAAACTCAGTACTCTTCAATGCAATAAACTCAGAACTCTGCACCACAATGAACGCAGGATTCTACAATGCAATTAACTCAGTACTCTGCCACGCAATGTACTCAGGACTCTGCAATGCAATAAACTCAGGACTCTGCACTGCAATAAACTCAGGACTCTACACTGCAATAAACTTAGTACTCTGCAATGCAATAAACTTAGTACTCTGCAATGCAATAAACTTAGTACTCTGCAATGCAATAAACTCAGTACTCTGCAATGCAATTGACTTAGGACTTTGCACCACAAAAAATCAGGACTCTGCACTGCAATGAACTCAGGACTCTCCAGTGCAATAAACGTAGGACTTTGTAACACAGTAAACTCAGGACTCTGAAACGCAATAAACTTAAAACCCTGCAATGCAATAAACTCAGGATATTACAATACAATAAACTCCGGATATCACAATACAATGAACTCAGGACTCTGCAAGGCAATGGACTCAGGACTTTGCAGTGCAATAAACTCAGGACTCGACAACGCAATAAACTCAGGACTCTACACCGCAATGGACTTATGAATCTGCACCGCAATAGACTTAGGACTCTGCAACGCAATAAACTAAGGACTCTTCACTGCAATGGTTGCAGGACCCTGCAACACAATAAACTCTGGACTCTGCAACTCAATAAACTCACGACTGTTCAACACAATAAGCTCAGAAATGTGCAAAGCAATGGACTAAGCTTCTATGTGAGTTCTGCAGTACTCAGCCATTTTCCTCTCTGGTGCCCTTCCTGCCACCTCTGGACTCTGCAATGCAATAAAGGACTCTGAATCGCAATGTAATCAGGACTCTCCAAAGCAAAAAACACAGATATTTGCAATAAAGTATGCCCGGAAAGCAGAGATCATCTAAAAGACACCGGACCTATCTGCGGAGAGGATAGAGACAGCGCTCAAGTGGGAAATTGACGAACTTCAGTCTAACTTATCTCAAACCACGAACAGAGGTAGGTGCAATAATGTTAAACTTGAAGGCATTCCTGAATCGGTGGATAGCTTGGCTCTTAAGTGACAAGGTGCGCTCTATCCTCAATGTTTTACTGGATCATCCTGAGGATTCGGAGCTAAAATTGAGTGGTGGGCCGGCCTGACCCTGACCTAGCTACTAGGCCACAAGACATCTTTTGCTGCATTCATTTCTACACGGAGAATGAGTTGGTGTTGCTCAATGCATGGGAGAAGGGTGCCATCACAATGGACAATGCTCAGATTACGGTCTTAAAGGCAGAACCTTTCTCATGAGGGATCTCTTTCGATCGCTTCTGTCGCACATCAAAGTCTTGGCCTCTCCTACAAATGGGGGCACCCCTTTCAACTGGTGATCCGCAATGGAGACTCTTTGTTTTGTTTGCAGTATCCTGCCCAACTTCCAGCGTTATTCCACTTCCTTGGATCAGAAACGTTCTCTATCTCGGATTTGATTAACCTGTTCTCTCCACTGCTGCCAAGACCACAGCGCCGACTTGTGCTGTCAGGAATCCTCGTGGGGTTGGCATTCCTGACCTGATGGCTATGGACCCCCTGGCTTGGTGATTCTACACAAACTCCTATCGTCCAATGAGCTGGTTGACTGGTCGTTCCCTACTTTGAACTCCTTCTGCTACAGCTCGTCTCATATTGCCTCATACTACGGTTATGTCTTGACTGTTTCCCTTAGGTTGATTGATCTGCATCCCCCTTTTTTGAATCCTCTCGTATAAAGAAGTGTGGGAATCGTCCACTCTACTGCATGAAGTGGTTCTCCTACCCCCAACCACATTGTTTATTTTTATGTTTTGTAGGTTATGTCTAGTGGTTTATGTTGTTTTAGCCTTTACTAGTTTTATTGTAAGGATGTTTATCGTAGCTGCAGATTGTATTTCTACCGCACATTGCCTTCTGTCTCACGGCTGTGTTTCGCCCCGGTGCTGCCTCTTGCCATTTCCTTTCCCCTTAGTACTCTTTTTGCACTTGGTCTTGGCCAAACACCACCTTGGTGTCACTTGAGGTGGGACGAGTTCGAGGAGACATGTGCCGGCTCATGTATATTTCGGTGCTATGAGTGATACCTCTTTGATAAACTTCCTCTTGCCTATTGCATTCATGGTTTTTGGTTGTGTGGGGGGGGGGGCAACTATGATTTCGGGGTGTGTGCCCTGGGGGTGTCGGTTTTGGTGGTTTTCCGCAGTGGTAGAGTTCAACCCTAGAGGACATTTGGGTGCACTATTTGGCTGGGAGCCTTTTTGTCCCCTCGGGGTGTCCTTTTTTTCTTTTTCAGTTCTTTGCATTTCCCTTCTCTCCATGGCACTCCACTGGCACTGATACCCGAGGGGCCGAGTGAACTGGGTCTGGTCAATGCCTACTCAACTTCTTGTTTGTTTATTGGGGAGGGACATGCAGGGTACTTGCATCTCGTTGTTGCCTACCACTTCCCCCAAGTAGGCTTCAGGATAAGGCAATTCTGTCACCCTCCCTGTCTGTTGTAATATTGCCAGGGGGGGTCTGCCCTCCTGGAAGCTTTGAGCGGATTTACAGCTCACATTAGAGGGTTTTCTTGGTTTATCTCTCTTTATTCTCCTAGTATGTTTTCCTTTCTCCTTGTCTTGCTTCTATTCTAACTTTACCCTTCACTTTCTTGCTCTAAGCCTTTTCTTTGCCCTAATCTTTCCTACCTCTTTTTCTCTCCCCCACCTCCCTATCTTTCTCGCTTTCCTCGCTTTTCCTCCTTTCTCCCCCATATTGTTTTGTTCTTTTTCCCCTATTTCAGAGATGTCAAGGCTCTCCTTTGTTTCCCACAATGTGAGGAGCCTGGATATGCTAGATCACGCCTTCTGAATGACTGACCTTAAGGCATCAGAAATATTAATTGATACTGTGAGGCACTTTATCGCACAGGTGTCAGACTCGCAGGGACGGACTTGTAACTCTCCTAAAGATATAGCTAACACTTTTAGAGACTTTTACCACAAATTGTATAACCTGCCATCGGATGGGTCCTCTTCTGCGCATTCAAACCGCCTAACTGCCATGACTACTTACCATTCAACAGTCAGGTCTGCCATCGATATCCGCTGTTGACAGTGACACCTTGGAATCTCCTACCTCAGTCAAAGAGATGGAGGTTGCCCTCTGTTCTATGAAGCTGATGGCTTTCCTAGGCTTACTATAAAAGTTTCCTTTCCTTGCGAGCGCCTTTAATTGTATCCTCTCGGGTTCTTGACTTTGCGATGAAACCCTTTTGGCCCATATCTCATTTATCACTAAGCTAAATCAAGATCTCACTTGCTGTACAAACTACAGGGCCATTGCTCTACTCAATTGGGATCTCAAACTATTTCCTAAGGTTCTGGCAAATCATATTCTTCCACTGTTGCCTTCTGTAGGGCACCCTAATCAGGCTGGCTTTATCCCTGGTTGAGAGGCCAGGGATAATACAGTTTGAACTGTGGAACTGATTCATCGCTCTATACGCCTTGCTACTCCCAGTCTACTCCTGTCAACGGACACTGAAAAGGCATTTGACAGGCTAGACTGGGACTTTATCAATGCAACTCTCATGCAAGTGGATAGGTGCATTTATATTCCACCCCCTTGGCCGTGGTCAGAACCAATGGCATTCTCTCTGATACTTTCCGTATCTCGAATGGAACCCATCAGGGATGCCCCCTGTTGCCCCTTATTTTAATGCATACCATGGAGCCTCTCCTGTCATATTCGTGAGGCCTGTTGAAATAACTTGGCCCACAGAAGGTGGCAGCATTTGCAGATGATCTCTTGTTTTTTTCTTTCCCAACCGGACCTCTCGTTACCCTCTCTCCTAACAGCCCTTAGGGATTTTGGACAATTGTTTAACCACAAAATCGATCTCTCCAAATCTGTTGCTATAAGAATCGCATTACCTTCTAATCTCTCCCAACACCTCCAGCAGGACTCTTTCCCCTTTAAGTGGTCCACTTCCCATATTAAATATCTAGTGACCGACCTATCCACTGATGTATCCCACTTGTTTGATCCTAACTTCAAACCAGTGCTTGCATACTTTCAAATCAGATTTGGAGAGGTGGCATGGGACGGCCTTCACCTAGTTTGGAAGAGTGAACATCATTAAAATGAATGTACTACATCGCCTCTCCTATGTTCTTCAGGCATTGTCTATTACCTTGCCTCAGAGGTTCCTCAATGATCTTTCTTCCTTATTTTCGCACACTAATTGGGCACAGAAAGGAGCACGCATCAGATGGTCCATGCTGTGTCTTCCAAAATTGAAAGGGGGGACCCTGAAGCTTAACTATGTAGCTACCCATCTTGCTAGGTTTCTGGAGGGGTGATCCCCCCATCCCCACAAGCAGTGGGTGGCTTTGGAGAAGGAAGTCACATCTCTATCTTTAGAGGGTTTACCTTGGTCTACATGTCCTTTGCCATCAACCATTATGTACCATCTGTTAATTGTGTTAAATAGAGATAAACTGCGCTAGGAATCAAATAACACTCTAAGAATAGCTGTGCTTAATAGGTGAGTACATCCAAAATAGGAAAATAGAAAAATAGCACTGCGTTTCAACAAAACTCAAAATATATTCCTAAATCTGAGAAAATGTTTATAAATTGTGAAATTATCACAAAGTGATGAAACAATTATGTGTCATCCACAACACCTGTGTTGCACAATGCCTGTGCAAATGATACTTCAGAAAAAAACTCTTGGTCTAATGGTCTAGACACTATAAACCATAATAAACATTGAAAAAAATGTGAATAACAAAAAAACATGTACTTGTGCTAGTACATCTCATAGAATGTGTACATATAGAAAATCCTGTATCAAATCTCACAAGTGATGTGCAACCCCCACTTCATCTACATATCCATATGTGTAGACCATTCCTTCTTAATGCAATAAAGTCATTGAAATATGTAAAGATATATCTTCCAACTTTTATAATCCACACCACCTCCGTGAATGCATAAACAATTTGTGAATCAGTGCTCTCCACCGTGCTCAAAGATAAGATCTGGCATTGCTCACCATATTTCAGATGAACAAATAGCGCTTTGTTGATATATAGAGAACCAAATCCTTTCCTTTGTTTTTTGATCTGACAATAAATTGGGGTATATTCTTCCAAACTCTAGCTTATCTTTCTAAACCGTCTAATACTATTCCTCCATCTGCCACCTTCTCTTGTACTCAGAGAGAAAAAATGCTTCCCATAGTGTAGTCAGAATACATTTATTTAAAATCAATAAAATGCACTTACAATTAAAATAAGGCAATTGCACATAGATTATCTCCACTGGAGTTCCTGTCTCTATGATCGTAATGCTTGCATAGATCCGCCCACCTGATGCATTTCGTCACTGTTGACTTCCTCTGAGGCGACGATTTGCATACGAGCATGACAAACTCCTTTCCCCTTTTATATCACACATAATGATAATCAAATTCCTATCTCTCATATATATATATATATATATATATATATATATATACACACACATACACACATACAAAAAAAGAAGAAAATCTTACAATATATAAAAAACATTGCCACTGAGAGGATGTGAACAATGGATGGCACCAGGGGAGAAATTCCCCACCCAGATTATGGCAGAGAGAACCCAGAGGAAGAGAAGGGGGTGTAGGGGAAGTAAGAGAGTACGGAGCAAGAAGAAAATGGGATTAACTGGCAAGGGAATTTTTAACCTTAGTTCCGCGCCCTTGACGGAGGAGGAAAATAGGGTGTTGGATTTGGGCCTGAAGTTTGCACCAGTAAAAAATGTAAACAGATTTGACACCTATATTGATTTGAATAAATTTGTTAGAAAGTTAAATATAAAAAGATATTTTGCAAATTTACAAGGTTCAATAGTAAGAAGTAACAGAGGAAAAACACTGGATAGATTTGTTCATACAGCATTGAAGAATAACTCCATTTTCAATCCACAAAACAGTTCGAATCATCACATAGAAGTTTTCAAACCCTTGGTAGAAGCAGAGATACGAGAATTGAAATTTCAACATATGCGAGATAAGGATTATATCAGCTGTGGAATAAAAAGTTTGGAGAGCAAGAAGGATATAATAATCAGACCGGCAGATAAAGGTGGAGGAGTTGTAGTTCTTGATAGATGTTATTACGAGAGGGAAATGGCTCGAATATTGGGAGATGAGGATACCTATAAAAAATTATGTAATGATCCCACTCTTAAATATAAGAAGGAATCGAAAAGAAACTATTGAAAGATGGATGGAAAAAAGGAATTTTCAATTAAAAAAGAGTATAAATATCTTACTGTCCACCTCAAGAATGCCAGTAATGTATTTTTCCCCCAAAATACTTAAAGATGCTTTTAACCCTCCGGGTAGACCAATTGTGAGCGGTATTGAATCGTTACTATCACGCACAGAGGAATATGTGTACGAATTTTTACAACTGCTGGTTAACAAGACAAATGCTTATTTAAAAGATAGTAGCGATGTTATAAAAAGCCTAGATGAAATAAAAGACACAAAGGATCTATTTTTTGTTACAATGGATGTTGAATCCTTATATACAAATATTGATAAAAAATTAGGATTGGAAGCTGTGTTATGGGCATTAACAAAGGATGAACAGAGAGAGTTGATCATTAAATGTACAGACTTTGCGATGTGGAATAACTATTTTTGGTATGGTGGGAAATATTATCTCTAACATAGAGGGCCCTAAATTGTTGCTATGGGCCCTAAATTCACCCTGAGTGTAACAAATGTATTTATGGCCAGATCGGAAGAGGAGGAAATTTTTAGCACCAAATGGGAGGCCTGTCTCTCTGGCAAAGGTTTATAGATGATATTGTAGTGCTTTGGCAGAGGGACAGGACATCTCTATTTCAATTTTGGAACATTATTGACTAGACTAAATATGGAATAAAGTTCACCAAACATAGTAGTGAAGAAGGGATCCAGTTTTTGGATCTAAACATGTTTCTAGAACAAGGGAAAATATGTACAAAAACATTCTTTAAAACAACAGATTGAAATAGTTATATACCGACAAACAGCTGCCATCATCGTAATTAGATTACTGGAATATCCAAGGGACAATTAACTAGAGTTAGACGTAACTGTACATTAGATAAAGACTTTGAGATACAGGCTAATAATATTGCAAACGTTTTTGGAAAAGGGATATTACAAGTTAGAGATGGATAGAGCAAAAAGAAAAATAGGTAAAACTAACAGAGGTGAATTATTAAAAACAAGAAATAGAAATAATAAGGATCAAACTATTACTTTTCTAACAGATTATTAAATCCAGGAAACAGAAAAAACAGTGTGCCTCTCTAGTGTAGAAGACTTTGAGTGAAAATGTTAAAACATGCAAGACAGGTACTCACAAGCAGCCGATGTTAAAGAGCCTGTAATCTGCACTGAATGGACATCAGATGTCAGTCACGTCAGGACCTTTGTTATGGAAATTCACTTGGTTCGTCGCACAAATCCATGTCGCATTAAGCTGCGCCAAACGCAAAGAATTTCCCCCGTTTTTGTGCAAGGACTGGAAGTATCCCCTTCTGAGTCATGTAGAGTCAGGAGACATGTGTTGCTTTCTTGATAATCCCATGCTTAGAGACCTGAGCACAGGTATGTTTATTGTTTTATACCTGCCCAACAGGAAGTGATGTCAGACAGGAAGGGGTGTCTCAAACAGCGAGACAGGAAGTGAACAGGAGTCAGCTAACAAAACACATTAGTAGAATAATCACATGTAGTAGAATAATCTATCACCACGGAGTGACTTTATCCAGCATTGCTCAGTGATCAATGCAACACGACGTTACTAGGATTCTCATGCGTGCGTAATTACGGGGACAACGTTATATTATCTCAAGCGTGTTGATCAGGCGCACCAGAGAGAACAAACGCACGTTCCTTTCATATACTGCGTTCCAAACAAATGTATCCACGCAAGCCAATAAATCCATGCATTGCACGGAGGGCCCCAGCCGGCGTCCATACATTCGCCAAGAAGACACTGCTCCGCCGCGCATAAGATATCTACTCCAATGGTTTAACCCCCCCAGTGCCTATTTTAACCGAGACGCAGCAGAAGTGGGTGGAGGGAGCTCCCGTGGCTGTCAAGGAGCCCGATCACTACACGGGCATGTCAGAGGCAGTTGAACAGCTTTTTCTTCTCCTCCTCAGCCGCTGCAGGAGCAGAACGACCGAGAGGGGAGCGATGAAAAAGTGATTGCCGCTGCGGCGGAATGGGCCATTTTTAATGGCACCAGAGAGGGGGGAATTGCCCAGTCCGCCCCTGCACGCTAGGGATGCACCAATACCATTTTGTGCCGTATGTGATATACCAAGCAGGGCACAAATCTGGGGTCTGCTCTGTGTAATATATCAGGTAGAAACATATCTGTGATATACCAAGCAGCAGGCCCGGCTTCGGACCAGCGCTGACTCGCCGCTGCTCTCCCGCGCCGAAGGTAAGTGAAAAAAAACATACCCAAACATCGGGGCATTTTGACAAGTACAGGTACTTGTCAAAATGCCCTGTTTTTACAGGGGGTCGGGGTTGGGAAGGGAAGGGCGGGGCGCAAAAATGCACCTTCCCTGTGTAGGCAGGAAACCTAGCACCGGTCCTGCCAAGCAGGGTACTGTTCGCTTCGGCTGAGCGCACAAATCCACACCGCGTTAAAAGGTGTACTTTCAGCATCAAAGTGCGCCAAGCACAAACAATTCCGTTGTGCTTAAAAGCAAGTTGTATTAAGCTCTTAAATTCTGTAGTGCGAGGTAGAGTCAAGACAAGGTGTTGCTTCAAGCTGGAGTTTCTGTGTTCAAGTGTGTCTTGACCACTAGCTCTGTTTATTTATATAGCCGCAAAGGGATAACAACAGGAAAGGGCGGCCCCAACAGCCTACCATTCCCTCCATGCACAATTACATCACAGGAAGTGACAAAAGAAAAGGGGAGTGTATGCTCGTGCCCGAGCAGAAGCGGTGTGCAGAGCTCATAGCTGCTTGTGACTATGGACGCCACTCTGATCAGACCTACACACATAATCTCCCGTTACCACTGGAGCGAACTCTATCCAGCATTTCTCAGTGAGCAATGCCCAAACGGTTCTCATGAATGCGAGCTTATCTGCAGGGACAACGCCATATTATTTCCAACGCGTTGATCAGACGCACCAAAAAGATACTAGCTCACGTAAAGGCAGATATGTATCAAAAATGATATCGTGTCCCTAAAGCTATTAAATCTGCGTATTGCGCAGGGGCCCTCGCCGGCGTCCATACACTCGCTAAAAGGACACTGCTCCGCAACGCACATCAATCTCCCCCGGCCAACAGCCCAGCGCATAGCACATGGACCATTCGCCGGCGGAGACCCCCATGCACTGCGGCCGCATCTCCACATCCACAGGAAGATATCTACTCCAGTGGTTTACCCCCAGTGTTGATTCATTCCGGGCCACGCTCCAATCGAGCGTAGCCCAGCAATCCTGACACTGAGAGAAATTATGACAATATTACAATATACTAAAAACACATCCTAATAAAATGTCCACAATAGTACATATCTGGGGTTCACTCTGTGGGGTATCAGACAGTGCATAGATTAGTCCTGTGTGCCTGCAGGCAGCTTTACCACAATGTGACCCCTGTGCATGGAGTCATGCACCCAGAATGAGCCCCCAAAGAGCAAGGAGATACCTCTTCCTATGTACACTTTTCCTGTACTGCATCCTCCTCTGGTACAACCTTGTCCTCCAGGAACACTCTAGCATGCACAGCCAGAGCTACCAGCAACTCAGCTGCTATTCTTACCCTCCAATACTGCCAACCTTACAGAGCTACTGCAGCCTCCAAAACCCAGAGAGCACCATACTCACCCCCCTGGCAGAAGCACAACTGTCCACTGGTAACAGGCATTAGAGCTTCCTTACACGATCCCTGTAGGGGTTAAAATGGGAGGCACTAGGGCAGAGCATCATTGATGTGCAGGAGCAAGCTTTGGGCACCATAGGCTGCCGTGAGGTCCTAGCAAGTGCTGGACCTTACGGTAGCCGCGTCAGTTTAGTCATTTAAAGTTGACCATGCCTCCTCTAATGGGGGGAGGGGTGCCCGGGACTGGACCCACCAGGGCCCTAGGCTGGGCCACTCCCCACAGCCTCGGGCCCTGGTGCAACCCCTGGTCACAATATCTGAGCTCATCATTTTTATATCTGGCAGTTTAAATAATCACCCTCAGAGCATCTGATCTACACTATTACCACCTGGTCTACCTTTTTAATGTGAGAGGCTGTGGACCTCAGCCTTCCACTAGGGTTCCATCAGTCCCCTCATCACCATGCTTCAGTGAGTTCAGTTCAGATAACTGCTATCCCATTCCATTGGTCCACATCCCTCCTCACACACACCTGCCCTCCTCACACACACAACTGAAGAAGCAGTTCCTAGCTTCTTCAGGATTATCTACTCACACATCATTCACCTATGTATTCCCCATCTCTCTCTCCGGCACATCAACACTCCAACATAGTGCATGCATGTATGTGCGTTTGAGTCGGTGCATTCATGTATATGCATTGCACACAGTCTCCACCATTCTGAGCCCTTTAGGTCTTGAGCCAATTTTATGTATACTTATATACTGTGTGTGTGTATATATATATATATACATATATATATGGAAAATTGTTATCCTATACTTACCGTAATTTACCTTTCCTGGCTCCTTCTCATATCAGCCCACAATGGGTCAGCTCCGCCCTTGTGACCCCTCCATAGGACCACCCTCATAGAGAATAAAGGTGTTACCTGCCCCAGGAATCGTGTTCAGTCTCAAGCAAAACCTCGCGACGGTGGGAGGGGGCAACCTGTGGCTGACATGAGGAGGAGCCAGAAAAGGAAAATTACAGTACGTATAGGATAACAATTTTCCGTTTTCCTGGCTTTCTCCTCATGTCAGCCCACAATGGGATGTAAAAGCAATCAACTAGGGAGGGAAAAGAATCATCAATAACAACACACAGCAAGAAAACATAACAACATAAACCCACACATTTATTTAGAAAGAGCTACCAAAATAACCGGCACTGCCAAAGAGCCCCAAATCTAACATCCATCTAATGCCGTATAAAGGTGTTAGGTGTGTTTCAGCTTGCTGCCCTGCATATTATTTCCACTGGGACCTTTGCATATGATGCCCATGAAGCCGCCATAGCCCTTGTCGAATGAGCCCTAAGATCCATCGTAGGGGAAAGACCCGCGACCCATAAGCTAAAGAAATCGCCTTCATAATCCAGGAAGATAGGAGGAGCAGCCAGACCTCGTCTCGTGCCCCAAGGAAGGACAAACAGATTCTTATCCTTCCGAAAAGGCCACCGTCCTCTCCAGATATACCGCCAGATTTTGCACCATATCCAGTCTCGTCCACTGGAGATCATCTTTGGGAATTTCTACCGGGGAAAAGGCGGGAAGCTCGATCTCCCAATTTAGATGAAAAGACGGTCACCTTTGGTAAGAAGGAAGGAACCGGTCGGAGCAGGATCTTATTTGGCAGTCTAACAAAAAAGGGCTCCTCCGTAGACAGGGCATAAAGTTCTGAAACTCTGCGGGCCGAAGCCACTGCTACCAGAAACACTGTCCTTAATGTAAGATGCCATAGTGAGCAAGACTGGATGGGATCAAAAGGATGCTGCAGCAGAGATCTCAGTACCAAGGAAAGGTCCCATTTAGGAAAGAATATCTTCCGAGGGGGTCTAATTTTGGAGACCACTTTTAGGAACTGCAAAACTTAAGGATGAGTTGCCGACTTCAACCCCGTCAAAGACGTTACGGATGAACCATGGAAACCATGGTCTTGTGGACCAAAAAGGTAGGATTGCAATCGCCTTCACCCGTTCCTGCTGGATCTTGAGCAGTATCCTCAGGATCATACAAAAGGGCGGGAACACATATACCAGCGGATAACCCCACTCCTGCCCCAGTGCATCCTGTGCTAGCATCCTCTGATCTGGGAAGCGTGAAAAGAACCTGTGAACTTGGCAATTCTCCGCTGTCGCCATGAGATCTATGTCTGGCAGTCCCCATCGACGGAAAATTGGAGTCAGAAAAACGTGATTCAATGCCCACTTGCTGCGATCCAACAGTCTCCGACTCAGTCTGTCCGCCTCTATGTTCTCGGACCCCGGTAGATAATAGGCTGTCAGATCGAGAAGGTTGTCTTCTGCCAAAGGTCCAGACTCTTTGTGCCCCCCTGTCTTGCCACATAAGCTACCGCTGTCTTGTTGTCTGACAGCAATCTCACCCGCGCCTGCTGGATGAGTGGCTTGAAGGATTTTAAAGCTTCCCGAATAGCTGCTAGTTCCAGTAGATTTGAACTCTTCGAAACTTGACCCATCCAGCGCGCTTTAACCCGTGTGTTCCCCACAAACAGCTCCACAGCCGCTGCTGCTGGCATTTGTAGTCACCGTATTCCAGCCGTCCTCAACGATCTTCCTGGAGAGAGATTGGCTGGAACCGTCCACCACTCCAGAGAGCGGCAAACTGCCCGGGGAAGAGGAATCTGTAAGGGACCAGTGGTCTCACTGGGACAAAAAATTGCTCTGGAAGAATCTTATGTGCCATCTGGCCCAAGGCTCCACTGGTAGTGAGGAATCCAGGAGACCTAGGAAGTTCATCGCTTGCCTTGCCGACAGCCGTGGGCTCTGCATCACTGCCTGTGCCTTCTCCCGAATCAACGCTTTCTTCTTGGAAGGAAGGAACACCTTTCCTACCGCCGCATTGAAGCAAATTCCTAAATACTTGAGGCACCAGGAAGGAACTACAGAACTCTTCTCTCTGTTGATCAGCCAGCTGAAGTCTGTCAAAGACCTGAGCACCCTGACTCTGTGCTCGTAGGCCTGCAATTCAGAGTCTGCGAGAAGGAGGAGATCGTCCAGATAGTGATAGATCTGGATACCTTCCATACGCAAGAGCGCTATCATGGACGACAGGACCTTGGAGAAGGTTCTCAGCGCTGAGGACAGGCAAAAAGGAAGGCAACGAAACTGAAAATGCAGGGGACCCAGAGCAAAACGAAGAAAATGGTGATGCCCGTGAAAAACCGGGACATGAAGATAGGCGTCTGACAAGTCTATTGAGATTAACCAATGGCCTGGACTGACTACGGCCAAAATGGTCTGTAAGGACTCCATCCGGAATGGAGACGCCTTTTATGGACGTATTAAAAAAATTCAGGTCCAGAACCGGTCGGAATTTCCCGAAGACCTTCTTGACCAAAAATAAAGGCGAATACACCCCTAAGCCCCGTTCTGCCACCGGAATCGGCACGATAGCCCGAGACAGCTGCATTTCTTTGATATAGGTCTGCAAACAGAGCATCCTTTCCCGAGAGGCTGAAATCTTGGTCTTTACCCAATGAGACAGAGGGGGTCTCTTGGAAAATTCTATTTGATACCCTCTGCCTATGATGCCGAGAATCAATTTGTCGCAGATGTGTCTCGCCCAAATCGGTTCGAACAACAAGATTTCAGAAGGATTTATCTGCCTGCTTGGGGTCCCCCTGAGCTTTTCCTCTTGTAGACCTGAAGAATGAACTCTGACCTGATCTCCATGAAGGCCAACCTGTAGGCTTTTGCCTCTTTGAATCTATCCCGGGAGAATTTCCCCGAACGAAAGGACTGACGTGGACGTCTCCTGTCCTGGGACATTAGTCCCGACTTATCACCAGACACTCACTTGATCGCCTCTTCCAGAGTCTTCCCAAAAAGAATCTTCCCAGAAAAAGGAATGGAACAGAGGCTCTGTTTAGAAGCTGAATGTGCCGACCACTGTCTGAGCCACAAGGCTCTCCTAGCCATGGCCGCATGCAACATGACTCGGACATCCAACTTAATCTGGCCCACTGCAGCCTCTGCCACAAAATCTGCCGCAAGCCTGAGATTATCAAACAGGCTGGAAAGGTCTGTCACCACCTCCGGATCACAGGAATCTTCTAATAGTGACAGCCATGACCGCATCGCACGGGAGACTGAGGTCAAGCAGACTGCTGACCTACAAGCTGCACCTGACAGCGAGAAGGCTCTCTTTAAATCCGACTCCAATTTCCTGTCCATCGGGTCTCGAAAGGAGACCGAATCATCCAGCGGCAGCACAATGTGACAGGGCAGTCTCTGCAAGGCTGCATCTACTTTAGGCATCGACTCCAACACGTCAACCTCCTCCATCTTAAACAGGTACAGCTTCGCTATTCTATTGGAGACATTCTGTCTTCTGTCAGGCCTTGCCCATTCATCCTCAATTAACTCCCTTATCTCGAGAGAATGAAAGGAAAACAAGGCAGCTCTTTTTTCAGCTCAGGGAAATGCTTTCTGACCTTCTTTGGAGGTGAAGAAGCCTCCTCCTCCCACTCAATAGCTTTGACAAAGGCCGGGACCTTGGCAAACTCAAACGTATAGGCGGTCTCCTCGACATCGCCCGCCCTATCCACTGAGGATGAAGAGTACCTCCTAGCTTAGGCAGAGGGAATCTCACCCTCCTCCTCCGAAGCACTTGACTCCCGCCTCCTAGAAGTAGAAGGCCTAGAATGTCTCCTCTCAATTCCTGTCACACTGCCTGCTTAATGAACGATCGAATGTTCCTGGCCTCTGCAACTTTGTCCTGCACCGCCTCTTTAAGACAGCCCCTGCAGAGCCACTTGTCTGGCAATGCTGTGGCGCCACATGACCAGCAGACTCGCTCAAGCGATGCCTCATGTGATGGATACTGCCGGGGGGACCTCCCCTAGTGACTAGAACGACCTCCACTCCCAGGGGACTCGTAAGAATGATGCCTCTTGGATTTGTGCTTGCTGGAGGTTTGTTTGACAGAGCGGGATTCCTTTGGTCCTGCTGCATCATTGGACAACAGTTCAGGGTCTCTTAGTGGGCCCTTCCCCCTTGAGGAGTATCAATATACCCATTTAGACAGGCTCTCTTTTACATATAAAAAAATTTGTTTTTTTTTCTTTAGGAGGTGACAGGAACACATACCTTCTCAACTGCTTCGGTGACGTTCCTGGTGTGGTTTTCTGGTCAGGAGTGCGATGGGATCTACCATATTCTATAACATAATAGCATTTGGGAGCTCCCAGATGCTATTTATGAGCTCCCCGAATGTCATTTGGGTCTGTGAGCCGAGGTGTCATAAAACTATTCATATGACACCTCGGCTCACAGACCCGAATGGCATTCGGGAGCTCACGAATGCTATTGTGTTATGAAAGCCGAGAATGTCAAATGGGCGGAACTAGGCCTGCAACAACTAATCGATTAGATGGATTATAATCGATAATGAGAATTGTTGGCAACGATTCTCATCATCGATTAGTTGCCGCTGATCTGCTCCTCTGTTCTCCTCCCCGCTGGTGCTGGCTGCAGTGGCCTGTGTCCCTTTCAATCCCCGCCTGTATCAGCAGAGGCAGTTCCACTGCAGCCGGCACCAGTGGGAAGGAGAGACCGCGGTGACTGCATTTTCCCCCGCTGCCCCCCGTACTTCTGCTACTGCCCCGGTCCTTCTCTGCCCTCTGTGCTTCCACTCACGTGCCCCGTTCCTCCTCCGCTCACCCACCCCGTTCCTCCCCATGGTCCCCCATACCCAGCCTGCTATTGCATATTTTAAAATATTTTAGAACTTTCTCTTTCAGGTCCATCCTCTGCTGATTGACAGCAGGCGGATGCAATAGTCAGCCTGCTATTGCAATTTTAAATATCAAATAGCAGGCTAGCTATTGCTCCCAGCAACAAAGTAAAAAAAAGAAAGTTAAATAAAGTTAAATAAACTAAAATTAAAAATAGAAAAAAGGGGGCCGTGGCTTGGCAATGGCCATGTGAGCAGCAAACCTGCACTGCTTTGTATACAGTCAGCCACTCACTGCACCTACCAACACCTTACCTGCTCAGCCGACCATGAAGAGGAGGAGTAAACCGAGGGGGACTCGTTCGACCCCTAAGGTGGCTTTCTGGCACCTGTTTGACAGGGCATCTTGCCCAGGAGACTCGAGACCTACTAATCCTTACTCTCCTGTGCAACAGGAGCCGATGGACGATCCTCCGAAACAAGCGCCTTTGGCACCTCCCCCCCCCATGCTGCAGGCCAGGTGCACTGGCCTCTATTACTGGGATCCACGAAGGGAGACCCCTGCTCGACACTGGCTGCTTTTTCACCAGCAGATGGCGATACTGAGCCCAGACCTGCTCCACTACCACCTCGCACTCCCAGGCATCTGACCCTAGCTCCCTCTGCTGAACTGTCTTCTCCGATTCCTTAGACATTACCTCCTGCTCTTTTGGGAGAGGAGAGCTCCTTGGGATCATGGCACTCAGTATCCCCTAAACTTCAACGGTCAGAAGAGCCCCATTGGAACGCTCAGGCTTCACAAATTGGCCCACCTATGGGTGCTGACCTCGGATTCCTACTCAAAGCCCTGCCGACAAAGGCTCATATTGCAAAGCTCATCCCTACCAAAGCAGGCTTTGAGGCATTTACTGCCCGCATCGAATTTGTATACAAACAGGATATTGCTGAAATTAGACAATAGATTACGACCTTTACCTCTAAACTGATGAAGGTTGAGCACAACCGGGGTCGGCGGAATAATATCCGCATTCATGTGATTCCAGAATCAACTACTGCAGCCGATCTCAAAGTGACTGTATGTGGGATTTTCAATCTCTATCTGGACAACCCTCCCGGTATCTCGAATTGAACTAGACAGGGTTCACAGATCGCTGGGTCCCCCGCTACGCTGACATCACTCTAGAGATGACATCTGCAGAGTTCATCATTATAACAAAAAAAGAGGAGATCATGACTCAAGCCTGGCAACAGGGCACCTTGAATTTTGACGGAGCCCAGAATCTCTTGTTTACAGACATCTGCAGGAATACATTACTTATGGGACGCCTTCTCCGTCCACCACTGGAGAGGATTTGCGAGTGCGGAGCTACCTACAAATGGGGTTACCTGGGGGGGGGGGGGGAGGAGGCTCAGCTACACTCCCAAGTAGAAACAGCTGGGAAGCAGGGTAATGTCATTGTTATGGGTGACTTCAATTATCCAGACATAAATTGGGTTGATGGGACATCCCATTCGACAAAGGCGACCCGTTTTCTGAACATATTGCGAGACAACTTCATGGAACAGATGGTGGAAGTTCCGACTAGGAAAAATGCAATTCTAGATTTAATAGTTTCTAATAATGCAGAGTTAATTGAGGATATTGCAATTGGGGAGACACTGGGTAACAGTTATCACTATGTGATTACCTTCAATATTGGATATAGAAAAGGGAAGTTGGCTGGTCGGACAAAAACCCTAAACTTCAGGAAGGCTAACTCTGATAAGCTATGCCAGCTCATGTGTGAAATCAAATGGGAAAGCATATTTCAGAAACTGAGCACTGAACAGAAATGGGAATGTTTTAAGAACACATTACAAAAGGCTGTTACCAAGTTTATACCATTGGGGAACAAAATTAAAAGATCAAAAACTAAGCCTGTATGGACAAATAGATCGGTGAAGCAACACATCAAGGACAAGAGAGTGGCATTTAGAAAATATAAGATGGAGGGGACCGCTTTGGCGTTCGATAATTATAAAGAATGTAACAAAAGATGTAAAAAAGTAATTTGGGCGGCTAAAATAGAGTGTGAAAAACATATAGCCACAGTTAGTAAAAAGAATCCCAACATTTTTTACCAGTACATAAAGAGTAAAAGAGTAAGGAAGGAGCAGATAGGCCCAATAATGGATGATAACGGGGAGTTAGTCACAAACGACAGGGAGAGGGCCGAGGCGTTGAATAACCTTTTCTCATCAGTATACAGTACACTCAGGTAAAAGACGGGGTTATTACACATAGGAACGCACATAGTTCATCTCAAAATATTCCACAATGGTTGACAGAAACCGAGATACAACACAGACTCAAACGACTTAATGCAAATAAAGCATTAGGACCGTATAATCTACACCCCAAGGTACCTTAAGAACTAAGCCAGGTTATAAAGGGACCATTATTCATAAGTTTTAAAGATTCCTTAATGACTGGCAGAGTGGCAAGCGACTGGCGGAGGGCTACGGTAGTTCCAATATTCAAAAAAGGGTCCAGATGCCATCCGGGGAACTACAGACCGGTTAGCCTTAGTTTGTAAAGTGTTAGAGGGCATGATTAAGGACCACTTAGTAGAATTTGTTTAGGATAATGGCATAGTAGATGACAGCCAGCATGGATTTAGGAAAGACTGTTCCTGTCAGACTAACCTGCTAATCTTTTACGAAGGGGTAAGTAGAGATCTGAATAGAGGTAGGCCGGTGGATGCGGTATACTTGGACTTTGCTAAAGCATTTGACACGGTACCACATAAACGTTTACTACACAAGCTGAGGTCTATGGGCATAGTCAAAATAGCGTGCACATGGGTAGAAAACTGGCTACAGGAACGACTACAAAGAGTATCGATAAATGGCTCCTTCTCGGATTGGGCTAGGGTCATGAGCAGAGTGCCGCAGGGTTCTGTACTGGGCCCCATGCTGTTTAACTTATTCATTAACGATATTGGGGAGGGGGTAAACAGCCATGTTTCAGTGTTTGCTGATGATACCAAAATCGGGAGGGCAATAGACACTGAATCAGACACTATAACATTACAGGAGGATCTGGATAAAATAGGGGAGTGGGCAACTACATGGTAGATGAGGTTTAATGTAGATAGATGTAAAGTAATGCACTTTGGGGTTAAAAATAAGAACGCAAATTACACACTAATGGGAGCTCCGCTGGGGAAGTCCGAAAGGGAAACAGATTTGGTGGTCATTGTAGACCACAGGCTGAATAATAGGTAGAAGGCAGCCTTCTGAGGAACCACAGCAATGCCTGATTACAGCACTGGCTAGCACATCACATAGCTTGTCCACTAGCCTTCACAGCGCTTCCGTCGCCAGCACATCTGCCCCTACTGCCCTGGTGAGACCCTGCATATCTGCCCCTGCTGCCTGGTGAAAATCTGTGCATCTGCCCCTGCTGCCCTGGTGAGATCCTGCACATCTGTCCCTGCTGCAAATCCTCAACATCTACCCCTGGTGAGACCCACCGCATCTGCCCCTGCTGCGATCCTCTAAATCTGTCCCTGCTGCAGTTGTCCACATCTATCCATGCTGCGATCCTTCACATCTGCCACTGCTGAGACTCTCCATATCTGCCCGTGGTGAAACCCTCCACATCTGCCCCTGCTGAGACCCTACACCCGAGATATCAGGCTAGTATGTACCAAATTCATATACTATTCTGCATTGCTGTATAATGTATTGCTGGGATTTGTAGTCCTCTATAGCCGATGGTATTATTCTGCATTGCTGTATAATGTATTGCTGGGATTTATAGTCCTCTATAGCCGATCTTCATTCTCCATTGCTGTATAACATATTGCTTGGATTTGTAGTTCTCTATAGCTGGTGGTATTTTGCATCGCTGTATAATGTATTGCTTGGATTTGTAGTCCTCTATAACTGATGGTAGTCTGTCTACAGCTTGGAGACAGTGGTAGGACTTCCAGGAGCACAGCGGTTGCACCTATGACTGGGCTAGCAAAACTGTTACATGACACTAAAAAAAGGTATCAGTAATTAGTATCGTACTTGGTCTGAAAAAATGGTATCCATAAAAATAATAGTGTGTGACTGTGGGGGGAGAGTAGAGCCCCCCCCCTGCCCAATTGGAGGAGGCACAGTTGCATGGGCGAATGGGTTTCTGGTCACTTTTCCTGGACATCTTAGTCTGCCTGTAAATGTGTTATTGTGCATTACTGCCAATGCCAAAAACATGCACAATGATGTCACAAGGTTGTTCTGGACACTGTTCTACCATACCTGCCTGAAAGTTACCCTACTTAATAATAATAAAAATAAAGGTTAGAATAAAAATATTGTGCAATTCTATAGTGACAAGAGTGAATGCATGATGCTATCCATCCCCCTGACTCTCTTCTACAATGATACCATCCTGCTCTGACACTCTTCTACAGCAATACCATCCCCCCTTCCTATATGCTCCTTAGTGCTGCAGGTTGCTGTTTTTCGCCGCCACCAATATACCATTATTGTCAGACAAGTGCAGGGCTGACGCTAGCGTAAGGCTGCATAGGCCCTGTATAAGTTCTGCAGTGTATGGCCCTGAATCAGGAACACAAGATGTCTCTCTTCACTCTCTCTCCTAGCTGTCTTTTTTTTGGTGGGGGAGGGGTATGGGTGGGGGGGCGGTGGCACCAAGAGTTTTCCGCACCGGGTGACACCAACCCTAGTGACGCCTCTGCAGGTGAGACACTTTCTTTGCCACCAGCAATGAACTTTAAACACTCGCTTACATTTTTGGAACGACTCTGTGACTCCCAGGGTCCAATAAGGCACACTCTCTCTGCAATGTACATTACTCTTTCCTCCTCAACACCTCAGAAACCTGCCTTTTTGATACGTTGGGACAGGGCCTTAGGAAGGGCGAAGCGAGTGAGGCACTCGCCTCGGGTGCAGGCTGGGTGGGGCCGCAGCCAGGACACTGGTATTTCGCCAGTTGGTCTGGGTGGATCCAGACAGAATTGTCGGGGATCCACTTCGGCTGCGGCGTCTCTGTATACCGCGAGCTGTAACTCGCGGTATACAGAGCTTTGGGTCACGGGAGGACGCTAGTTTGCGTTCTCCCGCGATCCTTAAGGCTAGTTCACGTCAAGCGTGGAGCAGATCCAGAGCAGAGCAGGTGCAGACCGGATCAAAACTGCGTCCAATGTATTCCTGTGGTATTTTGAGCTCCAGTTCGCATCGCAGATCCAGAGCAGGTAAAAAAAACTGCAGCAGGCCCTATTTTACCTGCTCTGGATCTGCTCTAGACCTGCAAACGCATAAAAAACGCATGCAAATGCCTGGAACGCACTGAAAGCCCATGTTAAACTAAAAAAATTGCACACCAAATACAGATTCGGTCAGGTTTCTGCACACGCACGCTAGTCTTTTAGATGCGCTTTTGACGCGTTTTTGGCTAAAAAAACAATTTTTTTTTAGTTTAACATGGGCTTTCAGTGCGTTACAGGCATTTGCATGAGTTTTTGATGCGTTTGCAGATCCAGAGCAGGTAAAATAGGGCCTACTGCAGTTTTTTTACCTGCTCTGGATCTGCACGCTGCGATGTGAACTGGAGCTCAAAATACCATAGGAATACATTGTACGCAGTTTTGATCCGGTCTGCACCTGCTCTGCTCTGGATCTGCTCCGCGCTTGGTGTGAACTAGCCCTTCGGAGGACTATAGGGAAAAGCCCTGACCCCATAGTTCTCCTTTAATACTACGCCCCATATCAACCATTGTGCGAAGGAGCTGTGGAGCATCAGCCTTCTGGGAGCTGTAGTCCCAGGGGCAGGGGTGTGGAATTCCCATCGCCCAATGCCTGGGAAATGCAGTTTCGGGCGCCGGGCGAGTAGTTTCTTTTGTACATTTAGCTCTGCTCTGGATAAGCAGAGCTAAATGTACAGTGGGGAGCCGCCGCTCGTTTAGTACAAGTGATCTGATCAGATCACTTGTATGAAAGGAGCAGCGGTGATCGTGTCCAGGGGCCCACCCCGCCGTGGTTTTCGGGGTCCCCTGCTCCTCTGGCCACGGCACATGAGCTCACAGTAGAGCAGTGGCTCTCAACCTTTATAGGGCTGGGAGTGGGACCCCTTGGTAACATTTGCCAAGTTGTGGTCACCCCCAGCGGTAAAGTTTAGGGATGACGCGGCTGCTGCTGCGACATCTGGCGGCGTGGCAGGAGAACTGACACTGCTGCGCTAGAAGAGGGCTGAGGAGGACTCTCACCTAGCACAGCAGAAATCACACAGCGACCCACAGGCTGAGAACCACTGCTTAAAGTAGACAACGAATCCCAGAGGAATACAACAAATAGCAGCAATAGTCCATTATACTATAATGTTCTATTGCTGTGATTTGTAGTCCTCTGTAGCTGCTGGTATTCTGCATTGCACTGTATATAAAGTATTATTGCTGTGATCTGATGTATTCCTCTATAGATGGTGTTATTCTCCATTGCGCTGTATAATGATTATACGGCGCAATGCAGAATACCACCAGCTATATAGGAATACAACAAATGCCAGCAACAGTACATTATATATACAGTGTATAATGTATTGATGGTATTTGTAATCCTCTATAGCTGATGGTACATATACAGCACAATGTACCATCAGCTATAGAGGATTACAAATACCATCAATACATTATACACTGTATATATAATGTACTGTTGCTGGCATTTGTTGTATTCCTATATAGCTGGCGGTATTCTGCATTGCACTGTATATAAAGTATTATTGCTGTGATCTGATGTATTCCTCTATAGAGCAGATATAACCGCATTATGTACGCCGTCAGAATAAAACAATTTTTTATAAAATATATAAAAATTAAAAAAATAAAAGTGATAAAGTAAAAAATTAAATGTAAAAAGTGTAAAACTAAGCCCGCTGCCCCCGCCATCTGCATGCAAATAAACGCACGCGTAGGACATCGTGTGTGCGTTGAGTGCTTCCGCCAATGACACTGTGTAGCCAGGCAGCCAGGCAGCAGAACTCTCCTACGCGCACAATGTGCATTAAAAAGGGTAAATTTATTTTCCCAGGTAATATGGAAAATTTAATTACCCAATCAAATCTGGCCCGGTTTCTCCCAAACCCCACCCTCCTGGCTATACTTACCTTTCGTAGAACAGTGCTTACTGTCCGCCACTACAGGTGTACCGATACAGAGTATTTGGGCGAATACTCGCCCAAATGCTCCGATACCGTCCCCAATACCAGAACTTCCGGTCAGAGGAAGATCTCTTCTGACTGGCAGTGCCGTAGGGGAACATGGAGCTGGCTTCCTGTGCAATCAGGAAGCCGGGTAGCATGTCATTACCCGCTGCCCAGCTTCCTGATTGCCCAGGAAGCCTGCTTCATGCCAACGGAAGCACTGATGCTCGGTATAGGCTTGTACCGAAAGCAAAATATCGGTACTCGTATTCGATACCCAAAAACTGGTATTGGTGCATCCCTAGTTTTGATTAAAACAATTTTTTTTGTATTGGGACAAGTAGATTGTCATAAGAGACAAGTAGATTCGGCCCCCATGTTTGCGCCTGGACAAGTAGTTTTTTTTTTTTATTTCTACACCCCTGCAGGAGGCAATGTCAGTGCCTTAGTGGTTAATGGGACTTGCTTCCTCCTGTCCAGCCCCACTCAAGTGGCGGAACTCCAGGTCCCAGGTACAGCTGCGACTCTATTAGTTCCGCCACTTAGGGGGCACTGACAGGAGGAAGGGGGCCCCATTAACCACCAAGGCACAGACATTGCCTCCTGAGACTACAACTCCCAGCATGCAGCAGGCCAACACTCAACAGCTCCCTCCCGCAGTGCTTGATACTCATGCCAGCGGCAGAACTACCAGCAGTCCCACTGACCAGAGAGATACTGCACTCACCACCTGAGAGCCCGTACTGACTACCTGAAAGCCCACACTGGCCACCTGAGAGCCTACACAGCCCATCTGAAAGTCCGCACAGCCCTCCTGAGACCCTGGAAACATCAGGCTGCGAATCTGGAGCAATACAGAATATGTAGCTTCATATTATTCTGCATTGCTGTATAATGTATTGCTGGCACTGTACTCCTCTATAGTTGGTGGTATTTTGCATTGCTGTATAATGTATTGCTGGCACTGTACTCCTCTATAGTTGGTGGTATTTTGCATTGCTGTATAATGTATTGCTGGCACTGTACTCCTCTATAGTTGGTGGTATTCTGCATTGTGCCGTATAATTTATTATTGCTGGGACTTGTAGTCCTTTAAAGTCGGCGCCATTCTGCATTGCTGTATACTTTATTCCTGGGGCTTGTATACCTCTACAGTTGATGTAATTCTGCATTGCTCTATAATGAATTGCTGGGACATGTATTCCTCTATAGTTGGCGGTATTCTGCATTGCTGTATAATGTATTGCTGAGATTTGTAGCCCCTCCACAGCTTGGAGTCAGTGGCAGATCTACCAGGGTCGCAGCTGCAAATGGGCCCTGGCACTCGACCACTGACTCCAAACTGTAGAGTGACTACAAATCACAGCACAGAAGGAAGAAGAGGGCCCCGGTGACTACCCACATAAAATACCATACTGTACCACCGTCTGTGGCTGTATCAATATATAGTGATAGGAGTCATACTATAGCACACTCAGTGTTTGGATCACTATATAAGATTTCGGTTGTCTGTCAGGCTCAGTATATAGTCATGGCAGTTATACTGCCATTTATATAGATAAAACAGGGCTTTACTTTTATTTATGGGTAGTATTAAATTTTATTTACGGAGTAGTATTACATTTTATTTACAGAGTAGTATTACATTTTATTGACAGAGTAGTACTTTTATTACAGCCTGTAGAACAAGATCCTATAATGAATTATAAATGACCAAGTGGGGCAGAATACCGTAAAAGACTTAAACATTGCAAAATGGAAAACAACATAATGTCGTCATTAATGGGAAAATGGCTAGGAAAAACTGCATCAAACAATGTGAATACTGAAATACCTAGTGTCTCTGAAGAGATTAATTCAACTTTGTCTCTAGATTCTGATAGTAGCAATGGGAATTCAGCTTCAGCATTTAATGTTGCTATTAATCAGCAATTGGATTGTGAAGCTACAACATCGCAGTCACCATCATTATCGACTCTTGACCATGATGAGACACTTAGCACCTGGAATATCATAAAGGATACTCATACTGATGAGAGCATACACAATCTGCAATGTAAATCCTGTCCAGGGATTCTAAATTTGAATGATCCAGCATCATGGCCTTGTATAACAGATAACATAAGGTGTCACCTTATTGAGCATGGACCTGACCAAGGAAAAACTGCAGATTTCCAAGAGTCCACATCCGAAGATGGTAGGACATTTTCAAAAGACTGTTTTTTTAAGAAGCTTTCAAATGGCGAAATTGTTGACCATAATTGGCTTATTTATTCAGAAAATAGTAAGTCTATTTTTTGTTTTCCATGTATTCTGTTCGATCAGCGATGCAACAAACCAAATATTGCCGCCACAAAAGTAGGGTTTAACGACTGGAAAAATTTAAATCGTATTGTGGAACACGAAAATTCAACAAATCACCGCCAAAACTTTTGTGAATGGAAATCCATGGAAAAAAGATTGTTAAGCGGAGAGACTATTGATGACTCACTACCAAAAGCTATTGAAACTGAAAAACAAAAATGGAGACTCATTCTTAAGGTAACACTTGATGCTGTAATGTTTTGCGCTAAAAACAATTTACCACTTAGAGGATCAAGTAACAACATAGAAGAACCTAATTCAGGAATATTTCTTAGTCTGTTGGAACTTATAAGTCATTATGATGTAACGCTAAAACAACATATCACAACTCACAAGAAAGGTTCACTGAGTTACTTTTCACACACAATACAAAATGAATTCATTGGCTTACTAGGAGACCATGTTCCTGTTGAAATTATCTCCAAAGTTAAAAAAGCGAAATATTATTCCCTCCTTTTGGACTGCACACCAGACATATCTCATCTAGCTGTAGAAGAAAGCTTCATCGACTTCATTGAAACAAAGGAAAAAACAGGAAGTGGATTAGCTGAAGAAATAAAAAAGCTTGAAAAGGATGGACTTGATCTTCAAGATGTGAGAGGTCAAGGTTATGACAACGGTGCGAACATGTCAGGAGTGTACAAAGGTGTAAGAGCTGTCATTTTGCAACAAAAACAAATTTGCTAATTTTGTTCCATGTTCAGCTCATTGCCTAAATTTAGTTGGATTTCATGCAGCTTCCGTAAATTTCACTATGGTGTAATTTTTTGGTATTGTAAATAAAATCTACCAATTTTTTTCCCATTCAACTCGCTGGAATACTTTAATGAGCTTGTTAAAAGTATCACTGAAGAGCCATGCGGATACCAGATGGTCATCAAAAGCTAATGCAATACAAGCTTTAAGTTCACAGATTTCAGAAGTGGCAAAGGCTTTAAAACATGTTGCTGCATCAAAATGTCCAGAAACAGTGTCAACAGCCAACAGTCTACTTACAAAAATGAATTATGATTTTTTTGTGCACATTATGCATCTGGCGTAATATATTAACTCATATTGACAGAGTTAATAGATCACTTCAAGGAAAATGCACCAATGTTTCTCAGGCTTCAAAAATGATAAAGGGACTAAAAAGTATCTTACAGGAAATGTGGGAAAATTATAGTGATATGGCCAGTATTTTTATGGACTGCAAAAAAAAAAGGCTGAAGGAATTGGAATTGCAGCAGAATTTATGGAATCCAAAAATAGAAAAATAAAAAGACAGCAATTATATGAATGTGAAGACCAATCTCCTACATTAGCACCTGAAGAGTCTTTCAAAATACAAATAAAAATTGTTTTTGATACCATAATTCAACAATTAAACTGGAGATATGAAGCCCTAAATGAAATCTCTTCTGATTTTGAGTTTCTTACGTGTGATTCACTCGTGAAGCTGAATACCATGAGTCTTCAGAAAGCAGCTGTAGATTTGAGTCTAAAATACAACCATGATTTGAATACCACTGAAATTTCTTCTGAGATCCAGAGTTTTAAACATCAGGCAATAGCGTTGCTCCCAAACATTTCAACTGCATCTAGTTTGGACCTTCTTAAGTTTATTCATGGGTATCATCTGGCTGAATCTTACCCAAATTTAGAAATTTTCTTAAGAATTTTTCTCAGTTTGCCAGTAACTGTGGCTTCTTGTGAAAGAAGCTTCAGCAAGCTAAAACTAATCAAAAACTACCTCAGAGCATCAACGGGTCAGGAGAGATTAACAAGTATGTCTATCTTGTCAATTGAACAAGATATAGCAAAACATATTGATTTTGATGCAATTATTGACAAATTTGCCTCATTGAAGGCAAGAAAAATACAGCTTTAAAAACCTTACATTGATTACAATGTACAACCTCCAGTTACAATCAGGGCTCGTTCATACCATTCCTGCATCAGAACTACGTGGATCCGTGCAGCTGCAGTGCAATGCGTTTTGATGTGTTTTTGATGCGTTCAGGTGCATTTTTTTAACCGCAAAATAAAAAATGTCACTTCCTTCATGCCTGTAGTAAAGTTATATTATGCATACACTGTAGTACATGGGTAGTATAAATGCTGTATATAAAACATAAAGGTAAGGTATAGAAAGAGAATTCACTCAACTTTTTTATTTCTGCATCCTATTCATGGTGGAGAAATCCAAGTAGATTTTTGCGGTGATCTCCCGCCACTTCCCTATCTTCTGGCGGTTATTTTTGAACTGCGGATGTTTGGGGTCTTAGAGGAGTGGACACTCCTCCACATATTTGATTAACACATCTGCATCCATGGCTGCAATGCTCTGTTCTTTGTAAATCTCCTCTGCCCACAAAGAGGAAGTCCCAAGACAAGGAGATCATCTATTCTGCTAATTTTTTTTCATTTTTGATGCGTTCCGTTGTGTTCCAATGCAATTGCATGCATTTTTATGTGTTTTGATGCTTTCCATTGCGATCAGGTGAAGCTGAAATGTGGCAATCAGTATTTTTTTCTGACTGCAACTGAACGGACTGCATTGGTATGAACAGGAAAGCATTGTGATGCGTTTTTGATGCTGCTGCCAACCTGAACTGTCTGCATCTGGTGTGAACTAGCTCTCACAACCTCCAACATTATTGCACTATATTTATTTTATTCTATTTTGCTATAAGTATTAACTAATGGTTATATCTCTGAGGGATGAATTACCATGAAAAACACTTTGATTCTTCAATTTAAAGTTTGTTTACAATCCAAATAAATAGATTTAATTCTGAAAGCACTATTTGTGATACCTTATTTCAGGGCTCAAAATTTCAGGTTCTGAACTACTAGCCAGTCCTTAAGAGATACTCGCCACCAGTTGCCCCACCTAACCCCTACCCTGTCCTGGCCTTAACTCCGCCCCTAACCACACCCTCTTAAATTATCTCATGAAATTATACTGTTAAATGTTTCATTCAGAATAAAGTTACAAAAATAAATATTAACAATAACAACTTTAACAATATTAACATAACGCAATGTAAACTAAAAGGAAAATAAGTAGTAAAAAGAATCAGAACCCTCCAACGCCATAGACTCTGAACTATGCCACGGAATACACTCAGGGCCATCCAATGCAATAGACTTAGGACCCTGCAATGCATTCATTTTACTATTTCATTAATTATTAAATATTAATATTAGTTATTTAATTATTAATATTATTTACTTAATTATTGATTAATACTATTATTTAACTGTGTGTTTATTTAATGTGAGCACTACACCTTGTGTTTTTTCAAACCAAAACCTAAATATAAGTGCGGTGCTACACTACTAAACATAAATCTGTAAATCCAATCACCAACAATAATGTGAAAATAAGAAAAACTGTGAGCTGTGAAGAAGTGGTGGAAACCTGACTTTTTCTTTCACTAAGCAATATATATTCTCTCCATATAGCATATTGACTGGAGGGGGAGGGGGGGGTTGGACACTGTGGGTTTAACACTATTTAGTTATATCTCCATGAAACATTGTACTTTTGTGCAGGAAATATCATATTTATCACATTCTGCGTTTGCTGTGATCCCAGTTTTTCTTATATTCACATTTTTGTTGATGATTGGATTTTTCTGTTTCACTTTTCTCTCTGGTCTCTGGAAGCGCAGCACTTGCAATTAGCTTTAGTTTGAGATAACATATTGTACATACAGCCGCCTGCCTCCCTCCGCCCGCTCAGTGCTTCTCATCATCCCCGGCATCTGACCTGTTAGTTTGCGGCTCCACTGGGATATCCAAAGCACACACGGACACGGCACTTCCAGCAGAGGTGTGGGCGTGTCTGCTAGCAAAGGAAACTCAGTGAGTCCAGCATTGGTGGGGGCGTGTCTGCTAGCGGGGCAGCATCAGCATGAGACAGAGAGAGTAAAAGCCCTAATACACCGGCTGAATTTCCACTCGCCCTCACTTCATTTCCACTCGCAAAATGCGAGCAGGCGAGTGGAAATTTTGAGCTCTGCCTTCTTTAACTACACTGTAAGTTTATATTTTATGAAGTTGTTATTTATGTTAAGTTACATATCTTTATGTTTCTTATATAACTGAAATAAACGGTTTAAATATCATATATATATATATATATAATGTGTTTGAAGGCTAACATGTTAGCCCGGATTTGTGGGAGGAGTCTGCACCTCCACAACTCTTTTAAGCCGACCACGCAGGCTTACCTGGGATGTGAGGTGTTCGGCATACTGCAGTTGTGATGTTCCGCTCTGATGATTTGTCACTTCCGGTCAAGGCTTTGTCACTTCCGGTCACGGCTTCGTCACTTCCGGGGCTTCGAACGCGTGTCAGATACCGCTGGTGGCTGCTGGCTTTTTTCCTCTCTGTCAAGGGCCCTCACTTCTCTATTACACCATGCTTATATCTTCCATACAGGAGCGATTGTATCTGTGCAAACAAAGGGATCTTTTGCTCGGCGGGGTAATCTGCTCCATTCACAGTGATACGCATGGCAAGAGGTACCATTTCTGTCAGTTTTCAAATGGCATGTAGTGGTTGGTGCATGTAGTATTTTTCACATGGATTGTCTATTTGAAACATTTTACACTTGTCTCCTTCTGTTTCATGCACTTACTTAACCACTTGAAGACCGGGGTGTTTCACCCCCTTCCTGGCCAGGCCATTTTTCAGTGTTCAGCGCTGCGGTACTTTGACTGACGTTTATTCCGTCATGCAATGCTGTACTGATACAAATTTAATACCATTTTTTGGGGACAGATAGAGCTTTCTTTTGGTGGTATTTAATCACCGCTGGGGTTTTTATTTTTTACTATATAACAAAAAAAGTGCCCTAAATTTTGTAAAAAAAACATGTTTCCCTATAAAATGTTATGAAACATTTATTTTCACCCCAATTTTTTGGTATAATATAAAAGACGGGGTCACGTCGGGTAAATAGACACTAAATATGTCAACCTTTAAAATTGCGCGCGCCCGCAATATCGCAGACCGCACTATAAGAGGTGCCTTGGCGCGGCAGTGCGGCTTACACATCCTTTGCAGAAGACGTGTATCCAAACCTCTGTCATTGTCCTTAGTGGTGAGACAAGTTTTTTACATGCTGGTTTGTGAGTGTGCCATGATGCCTTTCTACTGTTCTACGTCGGGTAAATAGACACTAAATATGTCAACCTTTAAAATTGCGCGCGCCCGCAAAATCGCAGAAAACGACCGCAACCAAAATTGGCCATAGGCAACACTTTAAATGTTTTTACCGCTCATCAGTTTAGTGTTATCAGTGATTGATGGCCCTAAAATTATTGCTCTCACTCCGACGTTCGCGGCGATATGTAACATGTGCTGCATAATGGGCGCAATCGTCGTTTTCGTACATAGGCGCACCCGACGCATGTGTATGTGGGGAGGGGGCGGGGGACTTTAAAACATTTTTTGTGTTATTTTTTTAAATTATTGTTTGTGAATATTTTTTTTAGCTTCTTTATTTTTTTTAATGCTGTAATTTTTTTTAAAACTTTTTTTAGACAACTTTATTGCTATAACATAGGGGATTAAGAAATCCCCTATGTAATAGCCAGTTCACCAAACAGGTCCTCTTTATGGAGACATCAGGGGTCTCCAAGACCTCTGATGTCACCTAGGGACCCCCACAGAAGCTGATGAAGCAGAGATCTGCTTCATCAGCTTCTCTCCGGTGTTCTGCACTGGAGAGTGACACTGAATGCAGGAAGTGATGTAATATACATCACTTCCTGCATTCGGGGACAGGAAGAGAGATCAAAAGGAAATCGAGTAATGATCTCCCTTTGATCTGCTGTTAGAGCGTCGCCGTGCCGGTCCCAACCGCACAGGCCACATCGGATCACGGACCAGCAGCGGCGACGAGGAGACGACGGGACATAGGTACGGGGGGTGGGGGGGAGGCCGCACACCCGCAGCTCCTGCAAGCGATCGGGCGTCTCTAGAGACGCCTGATCGCTTGTATGTAAACAGCCATCGCTGGCTGTTTACATGCTCACAGTTTTCCCTCTCGTGTGCGTGCTGAGTGCCGCACATGAGAGGGGGGAGGGGCAGGACGTCTTAAGACGCCCTCCCGCTCCTAGCAGACTTCTGTCCGGCCGTTCACAAACGGCCATGGACGGAAGGTGGTTAAACTGTCCTTTATAACCTGCTAAGTTGTTTGATTTTTGGTATTCATGCGTTCTCAGTCACAAGCCATCTTTTCATAGGACTTTTAGGGCAAGCTAGTCCTACAGCTGTTGAGAGAAGAGAAGGGGAGGAGGTACGGACATACGTCGACGTCATTCGTGCATTTTCATACTCGGCTTACCTTACAGCATTATATATTGTAGTAGCTGGCGAACATTTGTTACGTACTTATCAGAGGCACTGAGGATAAAAGCTTAAAATATATGTTAGTTCCTCAGGCTCACTCATACATCATACGTTTCGTTCATCACACACTGATTATTAGGGGCTGAGATTCTTGATTTAACCTGAGTCGCCACAGGTACGCTTGGCCCATAATTAGGTAATCAGTCATGTTATGTAATAGGACTGAGAACCATTTAATTAACCTATTACAGTATAGGTTTTCTCGTCCACGTACATACACCTGTCTCCCAAGTTTTGTAATAATTATATTTTTCATGGGTTGACTGCAGGTGTGTTATTCCTTTTAATCTCATGTTTTACAGTTCATCTCGTTAGACATGTTCACGTTTCTCTCGGTGAGGATTTTGCATCACTACCAGCAACTCCAGCCAGAGGTTCTGAGCAGGGAAGCGCCCCGTCTATTAGAGCATGGACTATTCCCAAGCTTATTTTGGAGCTTCAGAAGAGAGGCATTCCCTTTTCAGCCACAGCAAGGAAGGCGGAACTGTTTAAATTGTTGTTCCCACAGCTGCTGCTAGCGTCAGCTCAGAGCAGGTTTCATTGCAGACTTTGGCCACATCACTGACTCAGATTCATTCTACGTTGAATGTCATCACCACATCGTTAAACGATTTACAACATAGAACAGAGACATAAGAAAGGCAGGCAACTTCTGTTCCCGAAACAGTGGCATCGCCTAGCACCTCCTTGTTTTTTCCTGGGACTTCCGGTGCCCTGGTGTCTCAGACCGCAAGTACAGCGAGCACTCCTCCTAACATTACTCCAGCGCATTTTGTACCAGCCAATTTGAAAAAAGGAGATATTAGAGGGAAAAGATGTGAACTTGACTTCACGTCTTATAATGGCACACAATGTGACTGATAATAAGTCATACGCTTGCGAAGAAGTGTCTGTTATTTTAAAAGCTAGAGATCCGAGGTTCAACTGAAAGCTGTCCATACCTGAGTTTGTTTTAGCATTTGGCATTTATAGAGATGTCGTGTGTTCAGTGAGTCCCAATCCGAGGGAGGAGCTGGATGCATGTTTACATTTAGTCATTGATTTGGGATATAAATATGGAGGCTATGCCTATCTCCTATGCCCATAGTCTCCTATAAATATGGAGACTATCACCGGGCCTTTTCAGCTAAAGCTGGTTTGTCGCAGTTGCAGTTTATATCTAACTGGGGCAGTATTGATACTGAATTGTTTTGCAGGCATTTTGCAGGTCTCAAATCTCATGTATGCACTATATGTCAGTCATCTGCACACACAGCCAACTGGTGCCCTACTCCATCAGACACGGCCACTTCATACAAACCTGCAGGGTTGCTACCTAGTCCACCTAGTTCAGTCCCTGTACAGTTCGACAAATTGGGTAGACCGATACAGTGTTTAGGCAAGGCGCAGATTTGTAATAATTTCAATTATAAGTCTTGTAACTACTGTGATATTGGGGAGCTCACAGAGCACTTGCACAGGTTTATTTAAGGGCTTCCTTGCCCACTTTTATTGACATGAAAGTTCTTTATACAATGTGATTACCCTTGCAGGGGTTCTTTAGCATCTCATGCACAGGAACACATGCATATCCAGCCTCCTAGCTCTGTCTTTTTCAGCACCGCTGCTTCAGCCTTAGTCCTCAGGCCATTGTCTGTCCCTTTAGACAGTCTCAGTCACGTGCCACCGGCCCTCTTGGCCTCTCCAGTATCACCTGCACAGTTTCTAACTCTGCATGTCCGACTGCACCCCTCCTCTGAGCTCTGGTCTGAGCTCTTAATGAGCTGATCTCAGCCACCTGATGACTGGCAACACCTGACCCCAGGACTGGAGATTTCGTCCCACCCTGAACTCTTAGAAATCCCCAGAAATCCAGGGTCCATTCCGGAAAAAACGAAAGAAACCGAAAGGACAGCTTCTTCCCTGCACAACTAATTATCTTCTGGAGACTTTCAAACCCTCTGGCTGAGAGTCCTGGGTGTCTGTGTTGCCAGCATGTTCCGTGGCATTGCCACGCACTGCCACACTACCCACAGTGTCGTTACATATTTGCTCTGTCTGCTTTAGAGCTCATGCCAAAATGAATTGCACGGTCACAAATACTCAACCGTCGTGACTAAGCCAGGCGAACGTGGAGGCTTTAGGCTTATTTTTGCAGTCATATCCTGATCACTCTTTAGTGGCATTCTTGACTGAATGTTTTAGTTCAGGTTTTTACACAGGCTTTATTACACCGCCGCAGTCGTCATACGAGTGTGACCATTCGAAATCGGCTCTGGCCGATCCGGTTACAGTCGACTCGCTGTTGCAGGTTGAACTGGCCAAAGGTTTCATCATAGGCCCCTTTTCAGAACCCCCTTTTTCCATGTGGAGAATTAGCCCTATTGGGTTGGTGTGTGGAAAATTTTCCAATAAATACCATTTGATTTATGATTTGTCAGCCCCTCATTCCGTGCATATTCCTAGTTTAAATGCTTGATACCATCGGAGGAATTTTCCCTCAAATACTCCTCGGTCGATCAGGCGGTGCAGTACATCATCCAGTCAGGTAAGGATTCATGGTTATCCAAAGCAGATATTTCAGACGCATTTAAACTTTTACCCATTAAACAGTCGCTATGGCAATGGCATAGGGTAAAATGGAGGGAGGAGTATTATTTTGCTACCAAACTGACCTTCGGTTCTAAAAGTAGCCCGTGGTTGTTCGACATGTTTGCTCAAGCCCTCCATTGGGTGCCCATTGTCAGAAAGTTTTACATTACTTGGATGATTTCCTGCTTATAGAATCTCCTGACAGAGCTCCACGGGACCTCTGTATCTTGTTGGACACATTTAAGGTATTCAAAGTCCCTGTAGCATCCCATAAGGTGGAGGTTCCTCTTAAAGTTATAACCTTTTTGGGTATTATTCTCGATACGGGTTCCATGCAAGCTAGTTTGCCGCAGGACAAATTGGCCAGGATCAGAGATGCCATGCACTCACTGGTCGTGTCTCCAAGGTGTTCCAGGAAGGATCTGCAGTCTTTATTAGGTATGTTGAATTTCGCAATGCGTATTATCCCGCAAGGTAGGTCTTTTATTTCCAGGCTTTTAGCTTTATTGCCTAGGCTTCTGACCAGCATTCATTAATTCATATTGATGTAGCAGGGCGCGCTGACCTGGTTATGTGGGATGAGTTCCTGCAGCACTGGAATGGGATTTCCATGTTCATTCCCCAAGCCTCCTATTCATCTCCACAGGTGGTCACGGATGCAACAGCATCATCAGGCTTTGCAGCCATTTTTGGCCCCCACTGGTTTGCTAGCCCTTGGCCGGTTGAAGTAAGGACTATTCCTACATTTTCACAAACATCCTCGTTATTCAAGATTGATCCCATAGTAGCTGCAGCTAAAGTGTGGGGCCCGTTATGGTCCGGACAGATTGGATTAACGAGTAAACCGGCATTTATTTACAAAGTATTCGTTTGTAATGGTTAATTTTGACTGTTACTAATATGCCGTCCATGGCAGTAAATGATGGATGGAATATTATTAACGGTCACAATTAACAATTTAAACAAAATACTTTGTAAATAAATCCCTGTTTCCTCGATAATACTGGTCTGTGCACAAGTGCAGATGCTGAGGTCGGTAAATTCGACTAAGTCGGCATTCCACAGAACAGCGGTATCTGCATTTAGTATCGGGGCATTTTCACGAGTATGAGTTCTCGTGAAAATGCCCAGTATTGGCAGTGGTGTATCCCTACTTAAAAATATAATGCATTGCTGGGACTTGTAGTCCTACATAGTGGTGCTATTCTGCATTGCTGTATAATCATCATACAGCAATGCAGAATACCACCAGCTATGCGGGACTACAAGTCCCAGCAATACATTATAATAAAAGTCAGCTATGCAGAATACCACCAACATCCCCCCCACTTCCGCGCACCCCCCCTTCCCACTCCAGACTTATTTTCCCTCTCCTGCAGGGCCCTCTTCTGTGTCTCAGCAGCAAGTGGGGGGGCTAAGTGGAGAGGGTCCTCACACAGCAGAATGTGCTGCCTGGCGGTGCCTGCAGCACATTCTACGGGACTAGTGACAGCCTCTCCAGCCCTGCCGCACAGCCGCCCGTACATGCTTCGGATTGGCAGAGCAGCAGGGAAGGAGCGGCACTATTTTGGGGGGGGGGGCCCTCTTCTTCCTCGCTGGGCTGCCCCCCAACAGGCGGAACGCCAGGGCCCGGTCGCAATAGCGACCGCTGCGACCCTGGTAGTTCCACCAGTGTCTGGAACCTTTTTTGCATATCCGTACCAAATTCGCTTTCCTCATGTCATCTGGTATTTTTCCCATCATAAAAGTGTCCTTAAAGATTAGGAACAATGGTCTTGCTATAACCTGACTTAGTTCTTTAAGGACTCGCAGATGTAAGCCATCTGGTCCCGGAGATTTATTAGTTGTTAGGTTTTTTTTAACCTCTTTCTCACCTTAATCTCTGTTAGCCACTGGGCTTCCTCCACTCCTTTGTTAGGAGAATTTCTACTTTCCTTATTATATCCTCTCTCTCATCTGTAAAAACTGTTTATGTATTTTATAGAAGTTTTTAGGTCTGCTGCTCTGATTGCATTTTTGCATTTCTTGTTACATTCACTGTTGTATGGCCCATCCAATAAAGAACAAAACACCAAACTCATAACTCAATACACTTCACGTCATCCATAAGTGGGAAATATAATGTATATACAGTATTTGACTCAATGAGCTCGGCTCCCGAATGCTATTATCGAGTACATCGATGGACATTTTTTTAAATAAAGCAATTTCCAAAAACCTTTGTTGTATTTTTTTTTCAAATAAAGGCCTTTATTTATGGTGTTGTGTGTTTATTTACAATTCGATTTTTTTTGTTTTTTTGTTTGGTGAATGAGTAGGGGTAAGAACTATCCCTTATTCATTCGGGGCGCAGCATCTTGGTGCCCCTTTATGAAACAGGGCACCCAGATTCCTATTAGCCCCCCTGCCCACAGACCCCAACAACCACCGGGCCAGGGTTGCGGTGAAGAGGCCCTTGTCCCCCCCTAGCAAAGCACCCTCCCCATGTGGAGGGCATGTGGCCTGGGTGCAAAAGGGAGGCGCACCCCTGTCCCCCCTTTCCTGTTCTGCCAGGTTGCTGCTCGGATGAAGGGTCTGGGGGGGTGAGGAATTTTAGGGGGGTATGAATAGGGGAGGGGACTCCATACTGTTTTTACATTTTTTAAATAAAATGTTTACTTAATTTTTTTATTTTAACAACATTATTTAATTTAGAATTACTTTAGGGGAAAAAATTTGGATGCATGCAAAATTTTCGTTATCGAAAACTTGGATATGTACGGATTCGTTATTTTTTCATTCGGAAACTCTGATGCATCCAATAGTCCGAATTTCTGATCGAAACGAATTGCACTTGTGTAGTCTATGGGTGTTCCAGTCATTAATAGCACCTGTACCCCAGTATGTTATGGTCTCTGAGGAAGGTATCTAAATGATTTTTGAATAAGTCAATATTCTCTCCTGATTCCACTGCTTGTGGAAGAGAGTTCCACAATATTACTGCTCTAACAGAAAAGAATCCCCTTTCTCCTTTTGGTTAATTCTTTGTCCCTCCATTTTTAGGTGGTGGCCTGTAGTCGGGAGTTTACAGTAAACAGTTTATTGCTGATGTTGCCATCACCATTAAACATTTTGTACATCAAAATCATGTCCTCTCTTAATTGCCTCACTTCTAATGTGAACAAGTTTAAATTTACCAACCTTGTCTCATAGTTTTGGCCCTCCAACCCTTTTATCCGTTTTGTTGGATTGGTGACCAAAACTGAATCGCATACTCAAGATAAGGCCGAACCAGTGATCTATAAAGTGGCAAAATAATTGCTTTAATAATAGTACATTCCCCTTTTAATGCATGACATCACTTGGCTAGCTTTGTTTGCTGCAGTCTGGCATTGCATTCTATTGTTGACCCCCAATTTTTTTCAATTTCTGACTTCCCTAGTTGAGTTATCAATAATGTGCATTCCGCATGCCTGTTTTTAACCCCAAAATGCGTTACTTTTTCAACATTAAACCTCATCTGCCACATAGTTGCCCAGTCACCTATTTTATCCAGGTCCTCCTGTAATATAATTAGATCCACTGATACCGTTATCGGTGCCGATACTGGGCATTTTTATGAGTACTCTTGAAACTGCCCAGATGCTAAGCTCCGATACCGGCACTTTAAATTTTTAATTTGAAGCCGGCGCTGTAAACAGGTGCTCACAGGAAGGCTGCCGAGGTCCCCAGTGAGGTCCTGGTGGCCTTCCTGTGAATCATGGCACTTGTTTACAGCGCCGCCGAAAATCTCCTTCCCACCATCGACAAGACCGATCAGGACAAATGGTCACAGCGCAGCATAGATCCCGTACAACCCAGCATAGAAGCTGAACAGACAGCCTAAAACCCTGCACAGCCCACCATAGAACCTGCACAGCCTCCTAAGATTCTGCACAGCCCACCATAGAACCTGCTCAGCCTCCTAAGACCCCACACAGCCCTCCTGGGACCCCACACAGCCCTCCTGAGACCCTTTGCTGGAGATGTCAGGCCGGCACCACAGAGCAGCACAGAGTACAGGTGAAACTCGAATAATTAGAATATCGTGCAAAAGTAATGGCAGTAATTGCTGCAAAAGGGGCCCAAACCAAGTACTGAGTACATATGCATGCTTGTACTTTTCAGAGGTCCAATATTGTTCTATGTACAATCCTTGTTTTATTGATTGCATGTAATATTCTCATTTTCTGAGATTGTGGATTTGGGGTTCTTGGGGTTTTCATGAGCTGTAAGCCATAATCATCACAATTATGACAAATCACGGCTTGAACTATCTTGCTTTGCATGTAATGAGTCTATCTCATATATTAGTTTCACCTTTTAAGTTGCATTAGTGAAATAAATGAACTTTGCACGATATTCTAATTATTCGAGTTTCACCTGTATGTAGCTTCATATTCTGCATTGATCCATTGCTGGGATTTGTAGTCCTCTATAGCTGGTTGCCATTCGGCATTGCTGTATAATGTATTGCTGGGATTGTAGTCCTCTATAGCTGGCGGTATTCTGCATGGCTGTATAATGTATTGCTGAGATTTGTAGTGCCTCTACAGCTTGGAGTCAGTGGCAGAACTAATAGTGGCATATTGTTTGCAGCTGGGACCGGGCCCTGCCGCTCCACCACTGTCCTAAAATCATTAGTCTGTCATGTTTTAGAAAAACTGTTACATGACACAAAAAAAGTATTGGTGATCTGTTTCAGCAAGTACTTGAGGAAAAGTATCGGTACTCGGTCTGGAAAAAATGGTATTTGTGCATCCCTAATTATAATGCCTAAGCTCATGTCTATTACCTTCCCAATTTTAGTATCATCCGCAAACACAGAAACATGCCTAGTAACACCTCCCCTCATATAATTTTTAAACAGGTTAAACAGTATTGGGCCTACCACAGAACCCTGGGGCACGCCACTCTCGATCTAAGACCAATTTGAAAAAGAGCCATTTACCAATACTCTGTGGACATGTTCCTGTATTCAGTTCTCTATCCGTGTACACACCATTTCATCATTGCCCATAGATCTCAGCTTGTGTATTAAGCATTTATGTGATACCATGTCAAATGTTTTTGCAAAATCCAGGTACACTACGTCCTCTGTCTTTCCTGCATCTAGGTTTCTACTCGCCTCCTCATAGAATGTTAGTAGGTTGGTCTGACAAGAACGGTCCTTCATAAATCCATGCTGATTTGTCACTTATTATACCATTGCCATAAACAATATCCATTCAATAGTAGGGATGGGCTCGATGTTCGAGTCGAAGAGCAGTTTGACTCGAACATCGGCAGTTCGTGTGTTTAGGTCAGGTCAGGTGCAAGACTTTACCCAATCACAGCACAGTGCACTGTGAGAGCCATGATTGGGCAAAGTAATGATGATTTTGCCCAATCATGGCTCATACAGCTGTCCTGTCAGGTGCCGGACAAATGTAAACAGTTGGGTGAAGCTAGCTAGCTGTCACCGCTAGCTCTGGCCAATTGTTTATATTTTGCTGCCACCGGTCAGAATGCCACTCTGCGGCGGGAGTTCAACACGGACGGGTCGGCGGGCATCGTTTAAAAAAAAATTATTATTATTTTTAGTTTATTTTTTTTATTTCGTCGTGGACACACCCTAGGATTACGTTGGTGGATCCATTTTTGTATTTTATTTTATTTTAATAATAAAGGACTTTTCAAAAGCTTTTATTTCCATTAAAGGTTTTTTTTCTAAAAGTCTGGACTTTTTATTTAAATTTATTTGAAACTTTTAGTGAATGGGTAGGGATACATGTACCCCTTACTCATTCACAAAGGGAGAGGCGCATCTGAGTGTCCTCTGATTGGTCTGTGGATGTGGTATATTTGGATTATACAGGGGTACAAGTACTCCTAAAAACGAGATGACTCGGGGATCTTTACACACACACACGGATTTGACGCCCGTCAAATCACACACACACACAATAGGTTGGACTTGATGGACATGTGTCTTTATTCAACCTCAAATACTATGTAACTATGTAACTATCACCACAGGGCTTGCGGGGAAGAGGCCCTTGTCCCCATCAGCACGGGGACAAGGTGCTTTTTCAGGGTCGACCCTGGAAAAGCACTCTCCCAATGCCAAGGGCATGTGGCCTGGTATGGCGGGGGGGTGCTCCCATGTCGTCGTCCGTCCCCCCCCTTTCCTGCCCTGCCAGGCCTGTGTTTTTAGATCAAGGATCCGGTTAGGAATTTTAGGGGGACCCCATGTTTCCCCCCCCCCCCATTTTTGGGGGGGGGGTTCCTCCTTAAAATTCCTACCAGACCTTAAGGGCCTGGTATGACTTTTAGGGGGAACCCCATGCTTCTTTTTTCATTTTATTTAAATGGGGTCCCTCCTAACATTCCTATCAGACTGGTATTGTTTTGGAGGGGGAACCGAACTCTGTTTTTTTTGTTTTGTTTTTTTGCTTTATAAATGTCCTTTATATCTTTATAAATGTCACTTTTTTGCTGCAGCAGGTTCTATACATTGTACAGATGCACCACTTTACAGGCAGTTTAAGGGGACCCCCCAGGCACAATATTTAGAGGAATTTTTCATTTTTATTGTTTCACTTCAAGCAATGTTAAAATCACTGCTCCTTTAGAAAAGGTATTTTTTAACAGTGTTTTTTTTCGTTGATACATGTCCCCCAGGGCAGTACCTGAATTCCCATACCCTTTTTTGGCCAATAACTTGCATATAAGCCTTCAACAAGGGGACATTTGATTTTCGGAGTACTGGTCCCATAGACTTTCAGTGAGTTCAAAGTTCGAGTTCTAACTTTTTCCATTTTCTAAAGTTCGATCTTGAACCGAACTCAGGTGTGTTAGGCCCATCACTATTAAATAGTCCTTCATCATTCCCTCAAACAATTTGCATACTATTGATGTTAAATTGACTGGTCTGTGGTTCCCTGGTTGGCATTTTGAACACCAATCACTTAGTAAATGGAATATCACTGGAATGGAAAGTGATTAGTTAATAGAATACACTGGTGAATAGTGTTGTTTTGCTGCCAGAGTGTTTTAGTTATATTGCCCACATATTAGCATTCTATGAGGAGGTGAGTGGCAACATAGACAGAGGAGAGTCAGTGGATGTAGTGTACTTTGATTTTGCAAAAGCATTTGATACGGTACCTGTAAATTGTTTAATTTACAAGCTTCACTCTGGGCATTGATGAAATGGTGTGTACTTGGATAGAGAACTGGCTAAGTGAACATGTCCAGAAAGTAAAAATAAATGGCTCATTTTCTAAGTGGTCCTCGGTTGACAGTGGCGTGTCTGTCTTGGGCCCATGCCATTGCTGTTCAACCTGTTTATCAATGATATTGAGACTGATATTAATAGAAATAGTTCAGTTTTTGCTGATGATACCAAAATGTGTAGGGTAATAAACTTGACAGAAGACATAGCAATATTACAGGAAGATCTGGATAAAATATGGGTGTGGGCATCTACATGGCAGATGAGGTTTAATATTGTGAAGTGTACGGTTATGCAATTTGGAGTTAAAAATACACATGTGAGCTACCCATTAATGGGCGTTACACTGGGGGAATCAGAGATGGAAAAAGATTTGGAAGTTCGAGTGGAGAGTTGCCCTAGTAATAGCAATGCCAGGCAGCAGCAAATAAGGAAGCAGGGTACTATCATGCATAAAAAACACTGGTTCGGCCACATCTTGAGTTCAGTTTTGGTCACCGATCCACAGAAAGGATGTCTTTGAACTGGAAAGAGTCCAGAGAAAGGCAACAAAGCTAATAAAGTGGTTAGAGGACCTAAACTATGCATTAAACTTGTTCACTCTTGAAAAGAGGAGACCTGGAGGGGACATATTAATGTACAAATTGTTTAATGGTGATGGGATAATAAGTAACAAACTGTTTACTGTTAGTTTAGTCAAGAATACAAGAGGCCACCACCTGAAACTGAAAGAGAAAAGGTTTCATCTTAAATTGTGAGGGGGATTCTTTACTGAGAGAGCTGTAAATGTCATTCCACAGGCAGTGGAAGGCAGTGGTTTTAACTGAGAGTATGGACTCATTCAAGACCCATCTAGATACTTTTCTCAGCGAGCAAGACATACAGAGGTAGAGATGGGTCTAGTAACTCAAGCACACACAACCTGGACATGGACCTATGTCTTTATTCAACCTTAACAACTATGTAGACCAGGGCTCAAAATTTTCACTCGCCTGCTCGCATTTGGCGAGTGGAAATGCAGTGCAGGCGAGTGGAAATTCCTGTCAGGCGTGCGGTCTCAGACCGCGTACCTGACTCGTGGGAGCAGCTGCTCCTGCTGGGCTGTCTCGCTTCCGTTCGGCCGGAGCTCTTCACTGAGCTTCGGGTCGAAAACTAAGTGATTAGTAAGATCTGTAGACCTTACTAATCACACTAGATCTCCAGGGATCTGCCTGGTCGCCTCCTCCCTGCAGAAAGACAAGCAGGTGAGGGGGCTTCCTTGTTTAATTTTACATTGTGGGGGCAGGGAACAAGGGGAGTTGAGGCAGGGAACAGTTATCTATTTATGAAAATAGGCCAGGATCTGGAATGAAGGAGATTCCCAACTTATTTTCACAAATCAACAAAAATAATAACTCGAGTTCATTTATTTGCGCTAACTTGCAGACAAAAATGAATGCAATAGCTGTGCAAAAATATATATATTTATTAACTAAGAATCAGTGCAAAAATGATAATCAAACGATAATTGGTACTACACAAGAAATCAGTTGGATCAAAGTTTCAATAATATTGATCAACACAGATAATGAGAAAAATAAAACCGGGGATATTATTTCAAATATAAATGAAACAAAGCTCAGTAACACCTGGAATGCATTTAGTAGCTTATCATTAGCTCAGCAAAATGTAACAACACAATGTACAGATTTGACATGTGATCTCTCTCAGACAACAGATGTTCAACAGCTCAAAATTTATACTGCGCAAGATATATCATGCACAGAATTGGCTATTAGCCAAGTTTCTATTTAAGGCAAAAACAAACTTCCACTAAATTTCTTTTTCATATGAAGTATACATCACAACCACACCATAGACTAGAAACTGAAATCAGTTTCAGAGAGATATACATATATGTGTATTTCCCTACCAAGATTGGAAAAGAGACCGGTCCTACTGCAGTTAGAGTGATCTAAATTCAAATCTTGATGCTACTAGGACCAAATGGTTTAGTCAGATGTATATGGCTATTCAATTGCCTGTAGATAAATAGAATTTATACTTTACCAAAACAATGTTAGATCTTTGTCTGAGAGATGTCAGTTTTGTGTCTGTTCTCCTGGACAGCCCGTCAATCAGCTTCAGATCTCCCCCTCTCGTGTGTATAAAGATCCCCGTATGAAGAAGAAACTCCGTATAAAGAATAATCCAGTATGAACAAGAATCAGAAGACTCAGAAGCCTCGCGTATATTCCTCTCCTAACTTTTTATCACCCAAAAATGTGGGCCTGGTTTGCTTATCTTTTACTTTTAATTATGATGCCAGAGGGGTGTGACTTTTCTAACACGATCCCTGTTACTACCGGAAGAGGGCAATGTTGGATTAGAAATCACTCTTGGACCTTTCTTTAAAACTTCAACATAAGATTGAGAAGCAATTTGGTGATACATTGGTTACCTTAAAATCCTTTACTGATACAACATTATACCCAACCTAATTTGTACTTAAAACATAAACACATCAAATTGATTATATATGCTAATATGTTTCAATAAGTGTAACCACACAATATATATAATGAATATAGGTTGAATATTATAAGAATATATATTTCCCCTTCAATGTTGTTTACTAAGGATCGTAGCTTAATTGGCCTTTCTAAAGTTTAGTGTCTCTGCTTCCCTGAAAGGACCGCAAACTTGATTACTTTATGATTGCTGTTTCCCAAGTTGTCCCTTATATCCACAACTGTGATTAGTTCTGTATTATTAGAAATCAGTCCAACAGAACATAATTTGGATTTGGTGTGATTTGGACGTGAGATGAAGCAACTGGCTGAACTGAAGATTGTAACGAAGGGGTTGTTAGAGTATCCACTAGTGCATATGTTTCTCCGATAGTGGTAGTCCAGAAAATTGCATAATTTAATGACTGCACTCTAAATCCCAAACCAGTATACTATCCATGAATTGAAAATAGAAGACGCACTCCAATGCCTGTTCAGGAGCCAAATGGTTCAGTGTGCTGGACCTGGAGAGCAGGTACCACCAGATACCCATGCATGCATTCTGATGACAGAGGGAAGACTGCCGTTATATGCCCATTTGGATTTTATGGATTTGACAAAATGCCCTAAGGTTTGCCTGTAACATTTCAGGGGCTGATAGAAAGAACCGTGGGAGATATGAATCTGATAAAAGTGCTGGTGTATCAGGTTGATATAATTGTCTTTGGAAAGACCCTAGAAGAGCACGAGCAATGACTGGAAAGAGTATTGAGGCGACTTCAAGAACTCCTTAGAGAAATGCCAGTTCAGCCAGCCATCTGTCATTTATCTGGGACCTAAAATAATATAGAAATCGTGCCGTGCTATAATCCTTACTCAATGTAGGATCTGTATATACTCACAATCCGTGTACTATTTATTAAAGCGACTGGGCAATAAATAACATGTCAATTATCTTAGATTCAGCAATATAAAATCCAATCATAATCCGTAAATATAGTGATGCAAGGTGCTCCAGTAAAATGTGTAATAAAGTGACTGTGCAATAAATATCAACAATAAAACAAATCATATATAATACAATCAAAATCCATCTGTATAAAGTTTCAAAAGCACCTGTGCAACCAATTCCTGGATGCCTTCACCAATGATATATATGTATATAGTTCTGTGCAGATTGAAGTAATAAATATAGTGTATAGTGATGTAATTAAGATATAATATACAGTTTCGGTATTTTTCCTCTTAAGCAATCGTTTTTTTTCTTCAGTCAGTCAATAAAAGTAGTCTTACTTGTGAATTCACCGATGTGACCAATAACAAATATCTCCACCACCGTATCCTTAGGAATACGGGGTCATGGTATATCTGTTAAAAATAAGTCAAAGCAACTGGACTTGCTGTATTTTTCCTGAAGATGTTTCACTGGTCATCCAACCAGCTTTCTCCATTCAGAATTGAGAGTCACTGCTGCAGGTGTTCCCAAGCTGTACGCACATGGTGTGACAGGTGTTCCTGGGCACACCATAATCATCCCGAGTGCAACAGAGTCGTGTTTTTAGTCACTAAGTCGATGAAGAGATCACATAGATCTCTCTGTGACCGGCTCAGCAATACAGAGTGCAACAGTTGCCACTTACATTCCTCACATAACAGCTGCAGTCCTCTGTACCTGGGAAGCTGGGAGGGAGCGTAGCTGCAGCTTCCCATCCAATCTGGAAGCTGGGCAGGTGGTCACATGAAGTAATACGTTTTTTGTACCTGCCAGCACATGAACTTTAATGGCATCCCAGTCTTAGTCCATAGGGTTCAATATTCAGTTGGCCCACCCTTTGCAGCTATATCAGCTTCAACTCTTCTGGGAAGGCTGTCCACAAGGTTTAGGAGTGTGTCTATGGGAATGTTTGACCATTCTTCCAGAGGCACAGATGTGAGATCAGGTACTAATGTTGAACGAGAAGCAGAGGCGTAACTAGAAACCTCAGGGCCCCTGCCAGCCTCCCTGCTTTATTAGTGAATTAGTATATACATGTGAAACTCGAATAATTAGAATATCGTGCAAAAGTAATTGCAGTAAGTGCTGCAAAAGGGGCCCAAACCAAGTACTGAGTACATATGCATGCTTGTACTTTTCAGAGGTCCGATATTGTTCTATGTACAATCCTTGTTTTATTGATTGCATGTAATAATCTACTTTTTTGAGGTTGTGGATTTGGGGTTCTTGGGGTTTTCATGATATCCTTTTTTTTCTATTAAATAAAAAGTATGTGTTTTTTTTTAACTTTCAGGGCTAGTTCACACCAGCTCCAGTGTATTCCGGCCAATTTAGTGCTGGAACACACTGGACTGCATCCCTGCCAGCTCACTGTGTTCTAGGGTAGGAGGGGGCGTGGCGGTGCATTAAAGTCAATGGCACCGCGGTGCGATCGCCTGCACCGGAACGCATGGCAAATCAATGCCTGCCTTCCGTTGCGGTCAGAAAAAAAAGCATGCAAATGGAGTTCCCTGACTGGCCACCCCCCCACTACAGCGTCTTCCAAAAACACTGCGTGTGGTGGGCCCTCTTCTTTCTCCCTGGGCTCCCCAGGCATTATACATTGCTGTATAATGATTATACAGCAATGCAGAATAGCACCAACTATGCAGGACTACAAGTCCCAGCAATGCATTATAATGTAAATAAATATAAAACCAGCAGCAGCTTCTTACTTACCAACGAAAGATCAAAGGGCTTCAACGGTGGAGATCTAGTGGACAATATTTTTGTTAATCATGAACTGCCTCAAAATATTAATTTATATCAGGACAGAGACTTTGAATGCAGACTAATTAAGCATTTGTTAGACATGTTGGGGAGTAAAAAGATCCCAGACAACTCCGATCATCCGCAGGGGGGACCCACAAAGATTTTATCACCGCGGTGCACAGATTCCCTAAGGTGTAGGTGCACCACATCACTCTGCCAGTATATGTATCAGTTTCCCCTGCCTGGCTTGTTTATCAGAAAAAATCACAGCATATGTTTAGTTGCTAGAAAGGTCCAAAGACTGTAGTCACACAATCCTCCTCTCTCCCAACTATATCTCTTCCTCATTATAAGAGCTTAACTCGCTGTTGGCCAATCACAGTCCTCTACTCCTGACAGTCAATCAGAAGCCTCTTCTGCCCCTGTTGCTAGGGATGGGTCCAGTCCTGACTGCAGCACAGCCAATCTACTTGCTTGTAGTGTTGAGCCTTGATCTAGAGATCTTGATCTAGTGTTGAGCCTTGATCTGTGCTGCTGTGTATGCCTGGATCGCAGGGAGTGAGAAGTGTTCCTTTATCCTTTGGGTGCTGCTGACAGTGAGACTGTGCTGTGGCCTGGGCCTAGGGCCACATGTTGCTTATAGCAAGTTGTGAGTCAGAACTTCCAGGAGGGATACATCCTTTATTATTCTTCATCACTGGCTTGAGAGGTGGTGGCCCCTTCTACCTCTTGCCAGGCCCTTGGCAGGGTGCAACCAGACCATTAGGATTGGTGAGAGGTCACCTGGCTATGCAGATTACTGTGCCTTTGATGAATGAGCACTCCACCTGTTAAGGGCCCTAACACCGGCAGATTCTTTATCCCACTGACAAGTGGTTAGACAGGATCAGCAGGCAGTGCGCAGCAGTTAGATTATGTTGTTATTGGTACTGTTCCTTCAGGTATCATTGCTGTTTTATTGTTCCCTCACTGCCACTAAAAGTGCTTAGGCTGGGGGGTGTGGCCTGATGCCGGGGAAGATGGCCGCACAGTAGAGAGGCTCTGAAGACCTAGAGCAAACCCAGCAACATTACCAGCGACTGAGCACCAGCATCCAGACCCCACAGGCAGTTTTTGCTTCCCGAGAGGGGTCGGCAGCTATGGGAAGAAAAACGAAGAAGCGAGGTCCCTGCAAATTTCTTTTCCATGGTTGGAGCCCCGGCCAAGCAAGATGGCGCCGGGACTGCACGCGGCTCCCCACGCGGCCTCGCCTTGCAGAATGCAGGCCCTACCTCAGCAACCGGACGAACGGCTGGCAGCACCCGGAGCACTAGACCACTCAGCAGCTCCTCTTCCACAGCTAACAGCCCACAGAATCCTCGGCAGAAAAAGGCTGCATAGACATCCTCTACACCCCAGCTAACTCTTCCCCTTGATGATACCAGGGAACTCCATGACCCCATTGATAATTTCCCCACTACTGACAGCCCTGTAGTGGATACGGTCCTAAAGCATATGCTAGTGTCCTTACGCAGCTCCCTGCATAGCGATATGGTGTCTATAATGCACCAAAGGAGGGGAGAGATACATGAGCTGGGGGACCGGGTGAATCACGTTGAAGTTAAGACGGGGGAATATGCAAAGGCCCACAATGAACTGGTGGATGTATATACTGACACGTCTGACGAGCTCCGTACCATGTCCCTGAAGTTGGCAGACCTGTAAGATAGAGCCAGGCGAAATAATATAAAATTCAGAGGCGTCCCTGAAAATGTGCCGCCAGGGCAACCGATTACAGATCTTTTGCCCTCCCTGTCAGACTATGAGACCATTGTTGACAGAGCCCACCGGCTGCCGGAGCCCACCCATCTCCCTGACTCGGTGCCTAGGGATGTGATAGCCCACATCCATTGCTACCATGTGAAAGAGCAGTTGATGTCTCTCTCTCTCGATCTATCACTCCTCTACCGGACCCCTATGGCTCGCTTTCTCTCTATGGAGATCTGTCGCAAGCTACCATCGCTGCCAGGAAAAAGCTGATGCCTATTACAAAAGCCCTACGAGATCACAAAGTTACCTATAGATGGGGTTAGCCCACCAAACTGCTCATTAGAAGTGGGAAATCGTTTACTACCCCTGATGTTGCCTCCGGCTTACTTCCGCTGAAAAAATGGGAGATCCCTATAGACAAGGATACCTGCGGCTCCAAAGATGTTGGCTGACCACACCTGCAGTGGCTGCATTAGAGTTTTCTCCCTCTGCCTGATGGTCGGATGCGAGTGTTTGACCAAGCTCATGCTCGCCACCTAGACGCCTCGGCTGGACTGAGGCATCGGTTCCTACCTCTCTAACCCCCGGTTGGAAATATGCAGCTGAATTATGCTGCCCTGAGTGTCGATACTCACCGTTTTTTAATTTTCAGCCAGATTTGGTTTTTGTTGCCTTGTTTTTTCTTTGGTTTTTGGTTTTTCGTTCCTGTTTTTTCTCTTTCCCTCTTACCTTCAGGATGGATACAACAAAAGCTGTCAACCTTAACCGAGTTGTGGGGTGCGGAGCTCCCTCCTCCATTTCGAGATGGACCTCTCTGTTATCTGAGTACTCTGATGCCGCAAAGACCGACTATCCTGGGACCCATCTGACTTCTCCCAACCCTCGTATGAGTATGAAACTCCTTTCCTTAAATGTTAAAGGGCTAAATAGCCCCTTTAAAAGGTCCCAATTGTGGAATGAGACTAAATTGCATTCATGCGATGTGTTATGCGCCCAAGAAACTCACTTTTGCATGGATAAGGCGCCTACGTTTCAACATCAGAAGTTTCCCAATGTTTTTTTTTCCAATGCCACTTCGAAGAAAAGGGGGGTGCTGATAGCTATTGGGCACTCTGTCTCTTCTCAGCTCTATGACTCGATCATTGATCAGAATGGCAGATATATTGTTTTAGTTTGTGAGCTAAACTCGATTTGCTATACTTTGGTGAATGTGTATGCACCCAATGTTAACCAACATTCCTTCCTTAAAATGCTGTTCAATAAAATTTGATCTGTACAGAGAGGCCACCTGCTTCTGTGCGGGGATTTTAATCTGATCTCAGACCCGGCTCTGGATGTTTCTAATGTTGCTCACTTACGTAGGCCATCTATCAGTAAGTTACTAGCCAAAGAAGAGTTATATGATATATGGCACTGCACTCACCCGACTGATCGGGACTACACTTTTTTCTCCCCCCCCTTACAAATCGTACTCGAGAATTGACTTCTTTCTCACTGATCAGTGGCTTCTGCAAAATGTTACAGAGGTTACTATCCACAATATTACGTGGTCGGATCATGCACCGATCACCTTGACAGTGGGTACTACACCCGATCTTCTACCTAGGCCTTTGTGGCGGAATAAAGAATCATTGTTTTCAGATCCCAAGCACTTGAAGCATGTGGCCTCTCAACTAAATGATTATTTTGAGCGTAATGCTTCCCCTGAATTGCAACCATTTACACTATGGTGTGCTCATAAAGCCTTTATATGAGGTTTGTTAATACAACTTGCCTCTGGGAATAGGAAACAGAGACTGCAGAGATACCAGTCCCTCCTGCAAACTATAAAACTTTTAGAAAAACTCCACAAAGCTACTCCTTCCGCTACCACACTCCAGGACCTTACTAAAGCTCGCCAGGACCTTAAACTCCTCCTTATTGCTAAACATGAGTTTCATATGTCTCGACTAAAAGCCACTTACTACCACCAAGGGAATAGAGCTGGTAAATTATTGGCTGCCCAACTTAACAGAGGAAAATACCTATGCTATACCACCCAGTCACTAACGTCCCGCTACGCAACCCTAGAGACATAGCAGATGCCTTTAGCTCGTATTACGCTTCCCTTTATAACTTGCATGGAGATACTCTTTTGCTCCAAACTACCTCCTCAACAAAAACTGAGTTTTTGGACTCAGTTAAGCTACCTAAGTTGGATACGAAGGATCAGACAGCGTTAAACGCCCTGTTTACGAATATTGAGATTAAGAAAGTAATTAGGGACCTGCCTTCCGGTAAATCCCCTGGAGAGGATGGCTTCTCGGCGGAATATTATAAGACCTTTCAAAATATCTTGAACCCTCACCTCCTCCATATCTTTGAATCTGCGGCAGTCTCTGGTTCCTTCCCTCCCGATATGCTGAGAGCAGTGATAGTTGCTATACCGAAGCCAGGAAAAGATCTGACATCACCAAAATGGGATTGCCCTCCATTACTGATTACTATAGAGTGACTTTGCTGACCCAGCTAAAATCCTGGTTTCTGGCAGACTCCTCCAAAAGCTACTCCTCCTCCATCACCTGGTTCCGGGAGGGGATTTTCTGGGGTGGTTATTTGCTAGTTCCCTTAAAAAAAGACCTTGCCTCATCTCCATTTCCCACACTCCAAGCTATGCGACAGGCGTGGTCTTCCGTGGTGGCGTGCCCATCACCTGAGGATGTTAACGTCACCCTGGAGATCCCTCTGTCCGCCTATGAAGTATTGATTCCAATTTTGAATCTTGGGACGTGGCGTACCCGGGGATACCTGACTTTATCCCCTATCCATACACTGACTCTATTTAGCGACCACTATAAATGCTTTCAGGTTAGAGATCTGATGCATTTCCTCCTACCTCGTACGGTATGCTGCCCGGAAGAGGTTTGGAGAGCACTGAGCGATCTGGGCCCCTCCAAGGGTGGCATATCTACTTTCTATAGCCTCCTGCAAGGCAACTCTCGCTTTGGTAAATTGCCCTCTATGCTTAAGTGGGAGCCTGTGCTGCACTCTGATTTTACTGCTGACCAATGGAAACTGGCCATGAAGGCTAACTCTTCTCACTCTAAATGTGTCAATCACTGGGAAGTATCTCAGAAGCTTCTTCTCCGATGGTATCTGACTCCCTATAGGCTTTCCAGGATGTTCCCTGACGCTTCGCCATTGTGCTGGCGTCAATGTGGACATGTTGGTAGCTTGCTACACACCTTTTGGTACTGCAAGTCTATTAGGAGCTATTGGAATGCAATCTTTCGATGTCTAGCAACAATTACGGGTATCCTCAACACTCTGACCCCTCAACTTGCGCTTCTTAGTGTGGGAATTGAAATATACCCCGTGGAGTTTAGGACAGTGGTGATGCACTTCTTGTTTGCGACCAGACTGCTGATTGCAGGATACTGGATATTTGTAATGGTCCCCAATCTGAGTGAAACTTTCTGGAAAGTGCACTCCCAATGTGAATACGAGAAAGCCATCTCCTACAAAACCAAGTCTCATTGCAAATTCCAACACCTATGGGAAGCATGATTGAATTACTATGTGCCCAAGCCGTAAAAAAACCAGCTCCGAAGCTATGCCACGATATAAAAGCTCTGTCTAATACATCCTGATCTCTCTCTTCCTTCCTCCTTCTAATGGTCACACAGCAGTGTGCTGACTGTTACACTTTCCCTCTTCTCTCACTTCTCTAATTCTCTCTCTCTGGGTTGTTATTATGTTCTTAAATTAACGGGTCTACGTAGATGACCCATACCTACCTAAAGTACCATGTATGGTACGCTACTAGGAATTTGGGATTGTTATCGAATATGTGGATATTCTTTTTCTGCTATGTGAACTGTGCAAGAAATGTACGATCACTTTGATGCCTATTTGATCATTGTTGTCATCTTCGATTGACCTGTCTCTTAATAAAAATTATTGTTCAAAAAAAAAAAAGTGCTTAGGCTGGGCCATTTCTCAGACAGTCGAGTTGGGGAACAAACCATACAAATCCATTGAGATACGTATAACTATCTTGATTTTGCATGTGGGTATGGTTCCCAAGTGCCTCTCCTTTCACCTTAGCAGCCCTGCCCTCATGCTTGAGCTTTGCAACAGGTGTGAGGGTACATTACCTTGGGTATCTTTCTGTCTTAAGGACGACACTTGTGTATATGGTAGAGTGACCCTTGGCTGCACCCCTGCTTGCTAGTTTCCTTAAGAATTAGCCCTTTTCCTACTTCCCAACTTGAGGTACTGATTAAGCTTACACAAGCTGGGTGCTTGTGACCCTGAGTCGGGTTGCCACTCGTTGTTTGCTTTATCTTGCAATATATAGTATGTATGGACAATGTACTTTCTTTGTGTTTTTGTTGTGGGCACTGTTCACAGAATTTTCTGTGTGAGCTAAATTGTTATCCTATACCTAGTATTCCTGTATCCTGAGCCTTTGCTACATTCTGCAAGACTTTCTAAAAGGTAATCAACCATTTTGCTGTGACGCCTGTATCCTCTGGCTATGCCATTTTCTTTTGATGGTCTACTGCTGAGTGCTGTGAGATCCTGACGTCCGAGATTACTGAAATATGAAATATGCCTCAATGAATCAACCAAGATCTCTACTTACCCCCTCCTAAAAAGTTAGCAGGTTAGTCTGCCAGGAACGTTCTTTCCTAAATCTATGCTGGTTGTCATTTACTATGCCATTATCCTGAACAAACTATGCTAAGTAGTCCTTAATCATACCCTCTAACATTTTGCAAACTGCCGATGTAAGACTAACTGGTCTGTAGTTCCCAGGGTGGCATCTGGACCCCTTTTTGAATAATGAGGAATAATGATCACCTTATAACCTGGCTTAGTTCTTTAAGTACCTTGGGGTGCAGGTTATCTGGTCCTAATGCTCTATTTGCACTAAGTAGTTTAAGTCTATGTTGTATCCCGGTTTCCGTCAACCACTGTGGAATATTTTGTGATGAACTATGTGTATTCTTCTCCACATTAAACCCTGTCTTTTTCCTGAGTGTATACTGAGGAGAAAAATGTATTCCACGCCTCAGCCCTCTCCCTGTTGTTTGTGACTAACTTCTCGTTTTCATCCATTATTGGGCCTATCTGCTCCTTTCTTACCCTTTTACTATTTATGGGGGGTGGAGCTAATGGTGGCGGCTGGACGTGCTCGTCCTTAGCTCTCCTGCATGTAACCGGGCATCTGCGAATATGTGCCTCTGATCGCTCGCTTTTACATCAACGATGGGCTCTAAACGTAGCAAGAAATCCCAGGGCTCTAAGACGCGGACAACAAAGACCGGTATAGATACTTTTTTTTTCGGCCCCGGCACACACACGCGCCGCCGTTGCCTCTACGGCCAAGATGGCGGTGCCCTGCGGGGATTCCTCGGCTCTGTCCGGTTCACCCTCCTCACTGCCCATAGAGCAATCACCTGTGCGGGACACCCGATATCTCCTCTGACGGAGAGTCAGTCCTCAGTAGCTCTGCAGGAGATGTCAGGCGGCTGCTTGACCACCTACCCTCTAAACGGATATGGAGGCTCTGTTCACTCGTTTTGAGCACACCCATAGGGCTGATATGGAAGGCCTCCATGAGGCTATTCGGGGGGTCCATCAGCGCCTGGACACAGTAGATTTACATTTAGATGCATATCGCACTGGCACAACAGAACTACAGGCAGCTGTCCTGGATCATCACAGGTGGTTTCAAACTGTTTGGACGCACATGGATGACACTGAGGATAGGAATCGACGAAACAACATTAGGATTCGGGGTCTGCCAGAGACAATAGACACGGTTGATTTGGAACCCACTATCAGGGGTATTTTTAACTCACTCCTAAACAGAGAAGCGACTGAACCTATTGAAATTGATAGGGTCCATCGAATCCCCGGATTTAGGAAACCCACTGCACATCAACCGCGGGATGTCCTCTGCCGCATCCATTTTTTTAAACTAAAGGAGGATATTATGTCTAAAGCACGTGATCGTGATAACATTGACTGGGATGGGGCATCTATAACCCTTTTTCCGGATTTGTCGCCCCGCACCATGGCGCGACGCAGGGCTCTGCGACCACTCACCTCATTACTCCGGAGTTACACATTCCCTACAGGTGGGGATATCCTTTCCATCTGTCTGTACGTAAGGGGGGACGCCTGGTGGTTCTTCGCACTCCAGAGGACCTTACCAGCTTTACTACGGACCTGGGAATCTCACCGATGGAACTGGATCGTTGGCCGGATCCCCCGGTCCCAGAGCTGGCTACGATTCCATCGCTCCCCCGGTGGACAGAGGTATCTCGTCCTAAGAAGTTGCGGAGGGACCCCACCATGCGCAGCTCCCTGTCTTAGATGACTTGGCCCTCTGTTCTTATGTCCGTCCTGGGTGAGGATTGTCCTATCTTGTTTTATTATTAATGAGAATAATCCCGGGGGGGGGGTCCCGGCCGGTGGACCCCCCTATGTGCCTTAGGGTGCTACTGTTTGCTTCCTCTGTCCTCCTGTCCCTTATTTTTGCATGTTGGACGAATTGGGCAGAAACACTTGCCTAGGCTGTAACTGTTTTACCCTGAGTCTTGACTATACCTGTTTTTGGGTATCAGGCTGTTTTGACAGGGACTGTTGTGGGTAATTTATTATTTTAAAATGGTCTAACCGCTTGGGGCTTGCCTGATGGGTCCTAAGCCAATGCATACTGAGGTACACTCTGGTGCTGGGCGAGAGTACCCTAATATTACTCTATATTATATGATCCGCCCTAAAGGGTCCGCCCTCTCAGGAAGCACTTTCCAACATGGCAGACCCCGGCGGCCTTGCCTGATAATTGATGTATATATATGTACAGTATGTGTATGTCCTGGAACTACCTCGCCTTGAACCATGGCCAGCGGTATGGGTTTGAGACTGT